>NC_052613.1:11370264-11664288 GCF_016545825.1 Eucalyptus grandis
CATTTAGGTGCCCCATGAAGATTTGGTAATGATGGCTCAAGATTTTCCTTGGAGAAGAAATCGATGAGTCATTGGCTTAGGTGTCCATGAAAGATATGGTCATCATTACCCTAAGATTTTTCTTAGAGAACAAGTAGGCCAAGTCATGAGAACATTATATAAATGGTCCAATAAGAATGAAACAAATAATCCTCTAATCATTACATTAGGCCATTAGGTGTGCCACATTTTAAAAATATGCATGATACCTTGCAACTTAAGCTTGCCACCCAATGAATTTAGGCGGGACACATGGAAACTTAAGATTGGACCACTTGGCTTAGTAATGATGGCACTAAGAGGCTATAAATAGGAGGAGCCCTCTTCATTTTTTTTCACATTGCCTCTCATTTCCTCCTTCCTCCTTCTTCTTGGACGCCCCCTCCTCCTTCTCCTTTCTCTCAGCCTTGCATCCTCAATCCATCAAGTTATATAAGTTGGTCCTCGAGGTTTGCCAAGGTAAGTAAGATTCCTATGTCTCATCTAGGGTGGTAGTCTCCATTATCAAGTCTAGTTAGATGCTCACCCGTGAAGCCATGGGTAGAATGTTTGATCTTTTGTATGGTTTTACTCATGTTTGTGCTTGAACGTGTGCTTGAATTATTCATGCCCAGAATGAGGCTGAGGTTCATTCGAATTGAGTTCATCGCAAGACAAAGTTACCAAAGCCATAAAGCCTTGGTTTGGCATAAATAGAATGCCAAGTCCAAGTCTCGCTTGGTACGGGAATCGCCCAAGACCGCAAGGTTCTAAGTTGACATTGAGGCATGTCGATCTTATGCCTTGATCGATACAGGGATCGCCCAAATCCATGAGATCTTGGTAAGGCACCAAGCATGCCAATTTCTATAGTCCAAGTGGACTTAGGGACCTTGTGCTTGACGTTGGATCAAGCCGCGGGCCGAGGGTCACTCTCGATACATTCGCATTCACATCGGGTTGGAGCGAGGCCGTCAGCTTGGGATCATCACTAAAGCGAGGTGTACCCAAGCCTGGAGGTCTTGGATCAATATTAAGGCATACCGTTTCCAAGCCTTGTTTGGTGCAGGGAGTGGTGCTAAGTGATTAATTCAAGTTACAAATAAATGATTGTTCCCGACATATATATTAGTGAGGTATAAGAATTCATGACACACATGAATGAATGAGCACACCTTTGGGCCATACATGTGTTGGTTAAGAAAAAGATAAGAACCAGCTTGTGTGATACATTTATGCATGCACCTAAAGAGGAAAAAACATATGTCCCCACATAGAGTTGGCGATGATGCCTCGTTCATTGAGCAGTGCTTTGGTTGAGTCACGATGCTGTGTTTGAGCCTACGATGCCTTGGGTAAGCTAGCCCTGAGATGCCTTGGTTGAGCCAGGATGCTTGGGTTGAGCCCAGATGACTTGGTGAGCTAGTGTCGGGATGTCTTGGTTGAGCCAAGATACCTTGGTTAAGCTAGGATGCCTAGCTTGAAGCTAGATGCCTCAATTGAGCTAGGAGGGCCTAGTTGAGCCAAGACAATGGTAAATGAATTTGCATGAATGCCAGTATATGCATAAATGATATGTTGATATATTATTGATAAGCCAAAGGTAAGTATACATTGAAGCATGTTACGATGGACATTTGCATGTAGTTAAGGATAGCAACAAGTTTGCTATTGATCTACCATTGACATTATTTGCGAGTGTTGTACTTGCTAGGTTTCGATGATGAGATGCTTTCTTAATAAAGAACTATGAATTTTACTTCCTGAGTTTCCCCAAAACTCATCCCTCTTATTTCAGTCTTGTAGGCATAGAAGTTTCACATCAGTTTTAGGAGCTGCAGTCCCGCTAGAGGAGATAGGATTTCCATTGGCTTATGTAGAAAACTTATACTGTGATGTAAAAAGAAAAGAGGGCCCGTAAAGAAAGGGCTTGTAAAAGTACCGTTCTGATATAAATTAATGTGTTCTATGTGATATGTGTCCCAATCTTCCAACTATTGCTTGTTCGGGAGGTTATTTGTTCGCGTTTCCGTATGTGCATGATAACAATATTAAAAAGAATTGGGACGGCAACAAGCCTAGGACGTCGAAAATAACCCTTGCCGCTCGTGACCTTAAAGATAGAGTTGGGGTCATGACAGCCGAGTCGGCGACCCTCAAGCGACGGTCACCGATGTGCGCAAATCGTTGGTGGCGGTTGTCAACCTTCAATTAGCTTTCTATCTTTGCGGTTTCGGAGAAGATGAATAGTAACCAGAGGCCAACACTTACATTTTGAAAATGCAACTTTCCAGTATCTCGTGACCTGTTTTAGATTAAAAGGCCTTAGACCCCTTTGGAGATGCAATTGTATTTTCTCAAAGTTGACCAAAAACATGAACCAGCGCGTTTGCATTTGGCTAGGGACTTTAGAGTCCCAAAGCCCATTGCAAATGATAGACCAAATGGGGTCTGAAACTACTGAAACAACCCAAACTTAAGGGCCAATGCATACCAATGAGTAATTTCCCTTAATCTTGCTCGAATCCAACGTTGGTAGTAATACTAATGGCAATGTAGTGAATCAAAACGCTTAATAAACTATGCGTTATTGGAGAATATATGGCCATTTGGCTAGCACCTGGTAGATAATGTTAGGCCAATTGGCATAGCACCCCTAACCCAATGTAGTACCTGCTCTTATAGACCTAATGTTGTTATCAACAGTAAGCTATAGCGGTGCCTAATCAAGTATGTGCTCACAAGACGAACATGGTGATCGACAACCAAGTTGTACCTTAGACTTTACTTGGGAGTAGGGTGCTCCTCGATTCTTGCAAAGATCTGCGAGAGCCCTCGGTGGTATTCAAGCAAATGTTGTGGCAATATAAGTTCAACTTGTGAAATGTTATACCTGTATGTAGAAAGTCATATCCAGACTTGATGAATGCGATATCCTATTGAGGGTTTCAAGATGTCTAATATTACTCTATTTTCTGGCGAGGATAGCCACTTGACGTTTGGAAACATATTAGTCGAGTTCATCACACTATATGGTGATGCAAGTCAAGCAAATTGTTGGAAGCTAAGATTGTTCTAGTTATTGCTATCCAAGACTACTTTCACATGGTATATGACACTACCGATCAATTTCAATCTCTCATGGGAACAAATGGAAATACAATTTCATTATCGGTTATATCGATCTGTCCCGACATGTCTACCGCGGACTGGCTAGTATTAAGCAATAAAACAATGAATAGATAGACCAATATATTCGACCTCAAAGAAAGGAATGTATTTTATTATTGCCAGGAGAAGTCCTTGTCAATATAGCTTTCTGATTTCTGTGGTTTACCTTGAGAGATAGATTAGAAGGTCGACCATATAACCACCTATTCCAATTGGCAACAAAGGCAATGAGGCATGAAAGCCTATTGAAAGAGAAAGAGAAGAAACTTGATAAACATGACATGACCTTGTAGAAAGGTATGAACCTGAGGATGAGTTGGACTAGGGAGAATATGCTGAGATCACCATAATCACGATGGTTATTGACAAGCCATACTAATCATTTCATGTCAAATAACTAGTATCTTTTGCCATGATCATGATGTTCTCCCTCCAACTTCTTTTCTTTAACTTCAAGTCAAAACTTCTTCACTGCTTACACTTCTCAATAGAATAGAGTAGTAAAAAAAAGAAATCAATCACTTTAAGAAATGGCTAGAACCATGATGATCGAAAGTGGTGTACCTACTTATTTTTGGGCTGAAGTTATTGCCATCACATGCCACACACTCAATAGAATACTATTGAGACATATGTAGAAAAGACTTTGTATGAAATCTTCAAAGAAAGAAAGCCTACTTTGCATTACTTCCATGTATCCAAATGCAAATGTTTCATTATCAAGAATACAAATGACGGCATCGAGAAGTTTGATACATAAGCTAATAAAGCTATTTTTCGTGGTTACTCAACTATGAGTAAGGCATGTTGAGTCTTCAACAAAGATTCAAAGGTAGTAAAGAATCCATAAATGTAAAGTTCAAGGATGATGAAAATGAGTTCAAACTAATGACAACAAAGATACTATACAAATATTTGCACGGTTACTTATAAACAGCAACAACCACAACCACCAGTTGATCTTTCAAATCAAGGACAATCTTTAAAAGATTGGAGATTCAAGCCTAAGGATCCTAAGGAGCAGATTATAAGAAAGGCGGATGAAGGAATCAAAACTAGATCGTCTCTCAAAAAAAAAGCATGCTAAACTCCTTTGCTCTCATATCCCAATTCAAGCCTAAGGAAGTAGAAAATGCTCTCAAGGATGAGAACTATATTAAAGCTATGCAAGAGAATTACATCAATTCAAAGTCAACAATTTATGGAACCCGGTTGCAAGACTCAAGGATCAAACAATAGTAGGAACCAAATAGGTATTTTGAAATAAACTTGATGAAGCATATAATGTTATACACAACAAGTCAAGATTAGTTGCTAAAAAGAATACCTATAGGAGATAGGTAATTTTGATGAAACTCATGCTCCTATTACTAGATTAAAGCTATATGTATATTGTTACCTTATGCTTCCTTTCATAATTTTATACTACATCAAATGCATGTCAAAAGTACATTTCTAAATGGACATATCAAAGAAAAAGTATATGTTGAGCAACCTCCAGGTTTTGAAGAATCAAGAAAATCTAGTAATATCTATCATCTCAAGAAGGTGCTATATGGCCAAAACAAGCACCTAGAGCTTGGTACAAAAAGAATTTAAGTAACTTTTTTGACGGATCATGAATTTGAAAAAGTAATGTAGACACTACTCTCTTTATGAAAAGGAAAAGTAAAGACTTGCTCATTGTTCAAATATATCTTTTAATGATATAATTGCTAGGAGCCCCGGGCGATGTAATGTGTAAGGATTTTGCAAACATGATGAAAAATGAGTTCGAGACGAGGCTTTGATTGGAGAACTAAATTTCTTTTCTTGGATTTCAACTCAAGCAAACTCCCGAAGGCATCTTCATACATCAAACATCAAGAAAAAGTATGCAAAGGAAATAGTAAAGAAATTTGGTTTAGAATAATGTAAGAAAATTGAAACATCCATGTCATGCTTTATCAAGTTGGATAAAGATAAGAAAGTTAATTTGTCAACTCCAAAGTGTTTGTATAAAAGTATGATAGATCATTACTATACTTAATAGCATCTAGACTTGATATTTATTGAGCACTTGCTTGTGTGCTTGTTTTCAATCTAATCCAAATGAATCTCACTTATTAGTTATTAAGCAAATTATTCAATATATCGATCCACTCCAAAATTAGGGATCTAGTATCCCAAAATACAAATTTTATATTGCTTGGATACTTTAGAATGCTAAATTTACAAGTTGTAAGTAAATAAAAGAGTACATCAAGTACTTGCTAACTGCTAGGCAGCATGCTAATCTCTCGATTCTCAAAGAAACAAAAATTCAGTTGCTCTTTCAACCACCGAGTCTGAATACATTGTTCTCGAAAGTTGTTGCTCACAACTTATTTGCATGAAACAACAACTCAGTGATTTCGGAGAAGAGGGAGAATATATTCCTATTATGTGTGACAATAGTGCTATAAATCTTGCCAAGAATCCAAACTTATACTCAAAGAGCAAAACATATCGAGGTAAGGCATCACTTCATTATAGATCATGTTAGCAATGGTGAAATCTATATATAATTTGTAGAATCAAAACATCAGTTAGGACATTTTCACCAAGCCGCTAGATAAGCTAGCCTTCGAATACATTCGTGGTGAATTGGGGAATATGCAATGCAATGGAATAATTTCTCACGTAATGTGTCAATTTTGTCAAAAACATCGAGTACAATAGAAACTACGGGTATGCACCTATTGTCTTATTTCAAAAAAGTTACCATTACAAAGTATTATATTATTACCGTTTTGACTACCTATACACTCTATCTAGGGTTGTTACGTTTGTTTCAACATAATTTATAAGCATAATTTTACTACCTCTTTAATCAATTAAATTTGAATACCAAACAATTATGGATAAGAAAGTTACCGTTGAAAGACAACAACTAACTCTCTCTATGTGAAATATACTACTCCTATTTATAAAGAAACAAATACTTACTTTCTTACTCACGCTACTCATATTCTCTCATTATTCTTTCCTACACCATCTAATCAAAATTCTTGCTCTTTTACACACATTCTCTCTACACTCAAAACCATGGCACCCAAAACTCGTCCTGCTTCTAAGGTTGTAAGAAAATCTATTGTACTACTAGCCAAACGTCCGAACCTATAAAAAGGAGGTCACCCAATAGGAAGAATCACTTGAGCCCACTCAAAGTCAAAGTGTGGCTCAAGCTGATGAATCAACTACTACTAGCACCCTTTTGCCCATGACAATAGAGAAGGGAGCGCCCATAGGAAAAACACTAGAATCATGGCTGCCAGTAGAAAAGGATACATGCACTGTACCACCTATAACACCACTAGTTATAGTCAATCCATCACCATTAGCTGCCCAATCTCTTCTAGGAGACCTGCTAAAAAGCTTAGCTACTCTATGGAAATCCATGGATTGGAACTAGAGAAACTTCTAAAGTTTGACCACAAACTTGCAAGCCCTACAAATTGAACAAGCTTTGATAGCTTAAGAAAAGCCAGCCGCTAAACCATCACATTCAGCTGCTCAAGCCTCTCGGCTCTCTCAACCCTCACCTCAAAATCCTCAACTAAAGAGGAAAGCACCTACGAACCCGTCGTTGCCAAGGACAAAGGTAAACAAGTCATCAAATAGATATTATTGAGACTAACAATACAACCTAAAGGAGGTGAATATTTGTTGTCAAACATAGATGACCTTTTTGCGGAAATTAGTTGATTGCCAAGTAAAGATCACCTTATCTTGATGTTAATGTAGATACTCACTAATCGGATGCCAATGTATATAAGAAGATGAAATATAGTGGAACACGGAAGAACTTTCATGCAGTCATGCTCTATCTTGCTAAAGATCACCTAAGTTCGCATATCCAGCACTATTGCAAAATATCCTAAGGAGATCCTCTTTTTCTTTTCTTTTTTTTTAATTATTCAAACTACTTCAAACAATTTTTATCACTCTTTCACATCTGTGGAATAGTTTTGTCATCATAAAAATGAGGGATTGTTGGAGAAAACATTTTCAAGTGATTTTGATAATGTCCAAACTATCCTTAGTATATTACTTACTATAATGTATGAAGATATCTATTCCAAAGAATTATGAAATATATGTGGTGTATTCATTGGAAAGAAGTTCGCAAATGTCCGTTATGATAAACAATACCAATCGACCTAAAAGATTAGCTATTGATGATGTTACATTAAAGCCGTAAAGATCAAGTTGATGGTGATGTGACAGCTAAGTAAATATGATGATGTTTGTTGGGGTCAGCTAAGTAGCCATTAAAAGACTTGGATTTACACAGCAGAGAATCTAGATAAAGCATGTAGTAAAGTAGCTAGGCTGTTTGACAAGTCAGCCCGTAGACCGTAGTGAGAAGACAATGAGTTGTCGTTTTGGTTAGCCTATAGAAGTTCAAGGAAAGAAATCAGATGGGCGTATCTTCCGGATAGCAACTCAACTAAAACCTCCAACAATGATCTACTTCTCTAATTCATTTTCAATGGATAGATTGAGGAAAAGTATAAAAGAGAAGACCACGAAGAACCAAGAGAATGTGCAATATATACAAGATCAAGAAGCCTACCTACCGTTGTTCTTAGCTATAAGCTTTCTATTGCACTATTTTGATATTCATTCTGTTTGGCAATTGTGCAAAGGATCAAGTATATAAGTGTAAAAGTAGTAACTAAGTCTAGATGGTGATATCTATCGTGTAAAGGATCAATGCTAGTTGTTTGTAACTTTTCAAGTAGATTGTTAGTAGAATCCAGCCCGCGTCTTGAGGCGCTTAGTCTAAAGAGTGGACATAGGCTTGTGGATAAACACAAACCACCATAACTCTTGTGTCCTAATTATTTACATACATTGACATATAGCTAGCTGTGTTTTCTCAAACATTAGGTTGAGCTAATCTTTTTTAGTGACTAGCTAATTTTTCGTAAAAGATCATCAAAGTTTGAAAACAACTTATCTCTCTCTAGGTTTGTATTATTAGCCACCAACATCTTGGACTTGCTAACTCTTAAGGCTTTGCAAGCCATGGTCGAAAAACAACCAAGAACTCATCAAAGTCCCTTAGAATAAATGAGTGGTAGGAAGATAAAGTGGTTCTATTGTAGCCATGAAAAGCACCCCAAGATCTACAAATCTAGAATCAAGAACACATCTAAATGAGTGAAAGAGATTTGCGCACCTGATTTGGAATCCATCATTCACGATGCGGAATTGGGACAATCCAAAGCTCAAATGCTTCTCCTCTATTAACCTTCTCTATCACTAGCTCAATGAGACTACCCTCACCTTTAGCATTCTATAAATGCTCCTTATATGAGAATAATTGTATGTCACGATTATAGGGAGACTTGAGTATTATTTATAGAGTTTCCAGCCAGGCTCAACTTGGCCTATACTAGCCAGCCCCATATTAAACTAATTAAGAAACATTATATCTCATCTTATTAGATAAATTCCGTAAAATGGTAAATTAAAATATTAATTAATGTAACCCACATAAAAAAAAAAACTCTTGCTTACGCATCCTTCATTAGTGTGAGGATCTTTTCTTGAATATCAAGGTATGCATCATTGAAGGAGAGAAGGTTGGTCAACCTTTTCCAAAGGGAAATGAACTCACTGGTGAAAGAAGAAGCGTTAGAAGTAGATCGAGAAGGAGAAGAAATCATGACTGGAGATGAGCAAGTGTTTGAAAATTAGAAGGAAATCTATGTTGGTAAGTGGATGTGGTCTTTAGATCACAAGTACAATTTATATGAACCGCATTGATGGAAGTTAAAACAATGCGGTGTAGTATTAAAGGACATGTGTAAATAGGCGTTATAATCATTGATAAAGCCCTATCGATAGGAGATGAACGCCGTGACATCGCATTAAATGACGTGCATGAACAAGAGTGAATAAGTGGAGGGTGATTGGTTATATCTGATCATCGACTTTCATCCTTAAATACCATATGCAGAAATCCACTTCAAGGAAAGGAAAACCCTTGAGGCGTGAAGGCTCGATGGTCCAAACATCTACAATAGAGGACCTCTCACGAATTAGAAGTAACTCCTTACTTCCTTGAGGGAAACAAGGCATAAGGAAAATTGGGACTCAAAAGTGATTTTTAAGGCAAGATTCAAGAATGGTTGTGTTGGGGTAATCATCAATCACGTTTAGAAGATCAAGGTAACAATTTTCTTGATGTTCATGTTACGTGTGAGTGGTGTTAAAGAAGTTCCACATTTGAGAACTATTGTGATGTTGGGCAATCAAAATATCCTAGTTGGCCTATAACTCATTGACTTAGACTTTTAAATGAAGGTGAGTCCAATTGGATATGTTGACGAGCTCGAATTTGAGCTCCCTCTTGGCAATCTCCCAAGTGAAGTTACCAATTTCTGCTGCACATTCCCAACAAATGATATTAGAGCCTATGGTTGCAGTTTTTGGACAGGTGAACATTGTGGTGTAGTTACGTGGGCCTGTAGAAAGTTGATGTAGAAGGATGCCCGAATTAAGGGAAGAGCATATCTAACACTAAACTCACATGTGGGGGGAAGATTGTTAGGATACACGTGTAAGTGAGTTGTGTTAGAGAAATTCCATATCAGAGAATTGATGTGGTGTAGAGCAGTTTATATATTTTACTTGGTTCATAACTCATTGACTTAAGCTTTTAAATGAATACTAATGTAAATGGATATATTGACGAGCTCATATTTTGGTTCCCTCTTGAAGATATCCTTGGAAGAAGGTATTGGACTTCTACTGTATGCTCCCGATAGTTCATCCTTCCGTAAGCTGTCAAACTTGGCAATATAATATGGAGGAAAATACTTAGGAGAATCAGGAGCCATAGAGAATAGTGGAGTCTTAGACGTAGAGAAGGTTTTAGACCAGACAAGAGGTTGGGGATAAGGCTAGACACAAAGGAAGTATAAAATTCAAATCTTTTTTTGAATATATGCTTTCCAGGAATGTACAGCAATTCAGAAAATGCTGATTCGAAGAAATACAATCCATAACGATAACGAGTCACACGCAAGGTCAATCAAGGCAACATGTCTAAATACTATGTGCTAGCCGATTGCACCACGCAGAGTACGAAGGGTCAGAGGGACAATACGCATCCTAGTATGATTTGCAGGGCAGAAGTGCGCACATGATTAATGTGTGAACATTGTCATGCACATGATGCATTGTCGACAACCACGGGGACCAACATTGATATTAGTGCACATCGATAGCATGCTTTGATACAATAACAAATGGTTAATGATTATCGATAGAGGTACTAATGAGTAAGGAGCAATAAACCATCAAGGTCTTTGAATGCATGGGAAGCATCGGGATACAATTACAAATCCAAGGTCACTAGGGGACAAAGCAATTGAGATCATAAAGCAATCAACATGCATTTTTTGAGGAAAGAGCATCGCTCCAGAACAATAGCATGAGATAATGAGAGCATGGGCACAAGACTTTCGGAAGTGAAGAATATAGATGCAATCGCAGGAAACCGATTGGGATGGATGCAACCGCTGAAAATCTTTCGAGGATAGTTACCACAAGACCACTATAAATATCGTGATTCTTTTATTGAATAGCCCGCCGACCAAATCAAACAAGTTCACTATCTTTCAGTATGTTTACTTTCCTGCATTATATTTTTATTTTCCAAATTCACATAGTTGATTAAATTTTGGCGTGTTTCTCAGTTGTAACTTCCAAGATTCGCGTTGTCAACTAAATTCCAATACATTTTGTTTACATCTAGTTACATCATAGATTCTGTATGTTCCACACCTTGTCATCAATTGAATTCCAACAAGGTTGGGTTTGTATAGTCATGCTCTAATCAAAGCTGTTGATTCCTTAACACCTATGATATCTTTTTTTTTTCGTAAGGGTTAACAACTATGATATTTCATATATGGGGTTTCCTATAATTAAAAGTCGAAGAAAGATTTTGAATGAAAGATATTTAGTAGCGAAAGAAATTTCGGTAAAACAGATGCTGACTCAATTTCGTCAAGAAGTACAGTACTCTCGATTCTATTGAGTTTATTGCAAAACTCATCCTGATGGAATCACCCGTATCTTTCAAAAAGTAGAAGGATAAGCCGAAAGTATCTATGAACAGTTTGACACCTCAAATCCCCTTCCGACGGCATAACCTTCGAAGTAATTTATCTGCCTAACTTAAGAAAACCCGATCTTTTCTATAACACCAATAATGCTTTTGAAACAAACATCTGTAAAATCGTCTGGCTTTGATCTTCAAGCCTTATGAACTATGCATAATACATTGTTCGATATTCCTACAACTCTAAGTGCAGATGAACTCATCTTTGGACCCTTATCTGAAATTTAACTCCCTTCTTACCTATTTCTTTTACATTTATACACAAGTAGATTCCCTGATCATAGAAGAAATTGTTGACACCGATCAAAATGATTGTTGGAAAAGAGAGTACAACTGCCAACCTAATTTAATACTTGTTACAGCTGGTAAATTAGGTCATCGCACGAGTGGCTTGCACCAAGTTCAAGTTTTGTCCTTTTCTCCTTTTTTGAAATGCAACAATGAAAATTTTCCAATTTTGAAGAGTTGGAGGAAACCATATCATTTAGTGATTGCCCCGGAATTGTCCATGTCCACACATACTTTAAATAAAGGATCAAATTTATAAATTTTAATGGAAGTTTGCCATTGGTTGAGATTAAAATGTTAGGTGGAAAAAGGGCACACAGCAGGCTTTATGCACACGAGGCTTAAAACTGTGGCAGTCCTCGCGATTACTCTTCAACGAGAGCCCTATAAACTCTATCTCACTCTCTCTATCTCTCTCTCTCTCTCTCTCTCTCGAGCACAGCTACCCTTGAAAATCTAGGTTCGAACCCTCCATTCTCTCTCTCCCTCCCTCTCCTTCGACACCCCCACCCCCATCTGAAAGTCAAATGCTCCTCTCTAATGGACAGTCAAACCCTCCGTGTTTCTATAAGATAGGTGAAGTTCTCACCGATCAAAATGAGCTCCTGTTCAAACTCTTTTTATTATCATTGGCATGCCCTTACTCAAATTCCATCGTGTTCATTTTCGTTTGGAGAGTTTCCATTGGTTTGATGGAAGACTTAGCTTGAAAGTCTTTCCCTTAATGGGAAAAAAATGTCTTCTTTCATGCGCTTTTAATTCATCCGTGAGAGTGGTTTCCATGCTGTCTCTTGGCGAGTGAACAGTTGGCTTGGGGTGATCCTTTATTTCGTTGTCTGTTCGACCTTGAACTTTTCTTGAGCTTCATCTGGCGCATGCTATTTTTCTGAGGTAATGTACTAAGACAGCATTATATTTGCGTCTGCCTAAGGGAAACAATTTCTTCGCATAGATGAATCTTCTCGAGAATGCGTCTCAGATATAGAAAAGGGTTTACTTGACACTTCCTTTGGATGAGCTCCTCTTTCTTTTCTCTATGTTTTTTGGCCCTAGAAGAAGAAATGAGCCACTCATTCACTAGGAACTGAAATTTTGAGCTAATTTTTCGTGCTTTTGCATTTCTATGTTCTCCTTTACGAACATTTTGGTAGCAGAAGAATATGTTTAAGCATCTAATGAAAGTCTTGAAATTAATTTGGATTCACATGCTTGATATTTAGAATAATCGGATTTTTTTTTTTGGTCAAAAAATAATGAGTTATTGGATCGCTCTGGAATGTACTTCCATGATATTAGCTTTCTGCCAACTAAGATTGACTTGTCACTTAGGGTTCAATGTAGGAAAGGTGAATGCCTTGCATGTCCTGTTGCCTGCTTGAAGAAGGCGGTAGATGATTAAACGTTTTGCGACTATGAATAGGAAGGGAATTTTCTTTGGCGATCCCAATATTCATTCTTTTATCAGTTGATTTTATATGGACGCAAAATCTATCAAAATCAGAAAGATTATGGAACTTACTATCTCACGCATCACATGACATTTATTATAAATATGCCATCTGACAATCTGAGTACTACAAGTTAATGCATATCATTTATTGTGGTATTATGTGACCGCAGAAGATGTTGAATTTTGGTTAGCTACGAGTATTTTACATTAAATAACTTTTGTTTCTAATCCGAATTGATTTCTTTTATATATATATATATAGATTAAACCCGTGTGTCTGATCTAGAAAGAATAATTGGGTATTAGTTACAAATTAAATTCAAGCAATGTCGCTCCTGTACTGAGCTAATGAAGCGAAATGTTAAGGCAAAATATCTGCTAAACCTAGTTTTCAGGAAGACAGAAGAAATAAATAACCATAATTGAATCGAATTGAGTCGATTCAAATGAACAACCAACGCAAGGTTTGAAGTGAGAGCGAGTTGTTAGAGAGAAGACCAAGGTCGGACAGACGGCGAAATTGAGGTGCAAGCAAGAACTGTTTGCTCGACAAGGGTTTTGCATGGACACCAAGGCACTCCACTTTTCAAGCGCTCGGTCAATCATCCCAGTAATTGCCTTCTTAAATGCATCTATGTCAGGTATCTCTGGGTGCGCGCGTGCGCGCGTGGGGGTGCGTGGGTTTTTGTGTTTACATAAATCAAGTGCAGCTCTAGCTCGGAGGAATCTTCATGAACTTATGTTAATGAGGAGCTAAATCCTTGCAAGTTCTCGGGTCCCGACATCGATGTCAGTATATTTCACAAAACAAATTGGATGTGCCGTGGATGGATTCGATCTGTCAACTGAAGCTCAATCAGGATGCCGACTTACGGGATCGCGTTGCCCCAAAAAAACGACAGCTTGATTGATGGTTCCGCAAGGAACCAATTTGTGATATGATCGCGATTCATGTATAGTTAATGAATTCATGCAATATAGTTCTTGAGATATGCCTAGTCGATTGACACGGGGTTTCATTCTTTCGGTCAATATTCGATCTTCTTTTTTTATCCATTGCAATTATTATTATGGTGAGCAATTGATCTGCGAGAAATTTAGGCCATCAATCAGAGATGAAGTGAAGTGTGCATGAGAAATTTCACCAACCTTTCTCGCTATCTTAAGCCAAGTGACTGCATGTCGCTGTGTATTTAGTCCACGGAATATCTTTTCTCCATTACTGGAGTGTAGTACCCTTAAAGTATAAATAAAAACGATCTCTGACAATAACTCCAATTGCAACTTTTGTATTGTCTCCAACAAAAGCCCCATCACATTCACTTTTAACTCAATCTCCATTAGGCTTTTGCCAACATTTGGGCAACGTTTGGTGAACCAGATATACTGCAGCCAGCGTTTGGGGTAATGTGAAGTCCGGATACATCCAGATATGATTTGAATATAGCCCGGATAAAAAAATCTCACTTAAAAGGTGGGATATAGCCAGTTAAGATAAGAATCAAAAAGAAAAATTATGAGCTAAAACAGAGGGAAAAGGATTCACTGGCCCATCCGGCCACACCTTCGCCTGAGAACTTGGGACTGTTCATTCTTTGCTCTGGGTTTACAGAAAGTAAAATAAATTCAGTGTGGCCCAATTCACATTTTCAATGACTTTCATTTCTCCCCTGCAAGACATGCCAACAGATGAAAACACGCCTTCTGAGGAAACCTCGTGTTCCTTTACCTATACCCAAGATAGTGTATTGCAGCCATTGGCCAGTCAAGTTATTCTCTCCTTCTGCAGTCTTTATGCCAAATAACTAAACAAAACAGCTCTACTCGATTCATACAGGAGAATAAGGTGCTCCACAGGTTCAGATTTAGGGATGAACGGATCCTTCTAAGGAATGCATTTCCTGAGGTGGCAATTGCTCCAGAACAGAGTTGTCAGAGAAGATGTTTCATTTTTTGGGTATAATCATTCTACCACAAGTTGCTGTCAATATGCACGGACGTGGAAGCTGCAAAATGAGACTTCAGGGAAGCTCATTTCCTGAGGAAATGATAGGCAGATCTGACTGAGAGGGATGCCACTCCCTCTTCTCCCTATGCCACCAAAGTTTGTCTGGACCCCTCACTCTACTAAGTGGATACTAAAAATGGTTCTCTGCTCTTGCACATTTAAGAGATGTCGGATATCTGTCAAATTGCAGCAGCCTGTGTCCACATGTAAAATTTCTTCAACTTTTTTCTTAACTACATCAGATTCAGCAAAGGTGTGAAGCATAGGAATCCAACCATCCTTCCAGATTCGGACACTTCTTCCATCCCCAATATGCCAAATACCCCCTTCCTTCAAGAATTTCAGACCTTCACATGTGGTATTCCATCTCCAGGAAGCTCTTTCCCCTTCTCTAGCATTCAGAAATTCATGCTTAGGAAGATAGAGCCTATTCAGAATCCTCAACCAGAGTTCTTCAGGATTACTATATACTCTCAAGCTAGTTTCGCAAGGAAAGTAGGTAGGGAGGCATTAAAAGTGTCGAAACCAAATCCCCTTCCGCCTTGGGCTAAGGTTATAACCTCCCAACTAGGGATGAGCATGATCCTGGTTGAGCCAATCCAACACATAACCCAAAGTCCAACCCACATAGTGTTGGTCTCCAATTTTTTAGACTGGAGACTGCCCCCATTGAGCCTAGGACCGAGGACCAAACTGACCCTATGGGTATGGTCTTGTTCCAAGGTCAATTTTGGATCAACAATGTGATATTAAGCAACTAAATTATGAACACCAGTACATATCAAATATAAATATAAGATGAGGTAGCAATAGGAATTTCACACTTGCTAAAAGCTGAAAGGGCTAGTATGAACAACTAAAGGGGGGTGAATAGGTGTGAAGATAATTTTTCGCAACGAACAGTAGAAATAGTTTGCTTGTAGAAAATGATAAACTATGAACGAATTCAGTTAGATAAAACTATGAACAGAATAAAGGAGTTCATTGAAGAGAATAAGAACACAAGGTTTATAGTGGTTCGGCTTAGATCAAACCTACATCCACTCTTCACGACGATTTGACCATACGGCTAGATTTCACTAAAGAAAAAAAAAGATTTTACAATCTTGTGATTTCAACTTCACAGTGAAGAGTCTCTACCTGGTTTCTCACAAAGTCTCACTATGAATTCTCTCTTTGTATACAACTTTGAGCTCGTAAATGAAATAACAAGGAACTAGGAAGCTTCATATTTTGAATTTTTTTTTTTCACGCATTCTATCAAGCAACCGGAGAGTCATCCTTAAATACTCATTCATGCCTTCTTGACCGTTGACACTTTCAAAAGGAATTCTTCCAGTCTACCTATTAGACAGAATCAATCAAGGAGATCTTGAGTCGTTTGAAGATTGTGATAAAAGCCCATCAATCATGTTCACCCATACAATCAGATCTTGGTTTCGTAAGTAGAACCTTCCAAGTTTACTTGCCTTCCAAAAGATTTGATTATCGAATTGATTCCAATAAAGATAGTCAATCATATAGGTGCTACATCCAACAAGAAGGTCATACATACGCCATACAAATCGAATCCTTGAAGAAATAAAGATAATCTTGCATTTAGATAAATTTTCATTCTTCGCAGTGTTCGCCCTAGAATGTCAATGTGGGCAAACTTTGAACCTAAAGTTTGGCGGTCTCCACTTTGACACTAAAGTCTGGAAGTCTTCGACTAGACTTTAGAAAGGTTTTGTCAACTTCGAAACAGTAAAGGAATTTTCTCCAACAATCTCTCCATTTTTTTATGATGACAAAACTTTTCTACAAATTTAAGAACTTTTGACCTACAAAACAACTTTTAAGCAAAGACATGATATCTTATATAAAAATTGATTAGGATCTAGATAGTATCGATTTTGCAACCATAGAAAACATGTTAATTTTGAAAAGATAAGAGAAATATCAAGACTTAAACAACTATCCATCCATAATCACCACATCATCACCACAAAAATAAATTGTTGCAAGCGTCAATATCAAAACGAGTCAAATAGAATAATAGTTCAACAAAGTTCAGCATAAAAGTCAAACAGAGTTAAATTTGCACATTCTCCCCCTTTTTGTCAGTAGCAAAAAGTGGAGAATGATAAAAACTTCAAAGAAATCGAGAGTGTTTGGGAATGCGAACGAGCTGGAAATCCCCCATAGACTGAACTATCTCCTCCAGCTTTCTCACTGACTCCTTTAGCTTCTCAATTTCTTCACTCTTGGTAGTCTCTTGAACTTGAAGCTTAAGGTCTTGTACTTGTTCGTGAAGAGAAACTAAAGTTGATTTCAATACAGATTGGAAGTTCTAAATTTCACACTCCATGCCATATTGCTGTGCTTTTAACTCAAGAAGGAGCTTTAGCAGCATTTGAAAGTCTGCAGAAGTTGCTATTTGAGCACTAGCCTCAGCTAGGGGTGAGCGCGGTTCCCGGTTAGAACTGAGAACTAGAGAACCTCACCGAAGGGTCGGTGCGGTTCCCGATTCTAAAGGGGCCGGTTACGGTTCCCGGTTCCCTTTTCCGGGGAATCGTTAGTTCTGGTTCCGACCCCTTTAGAACCGGTTAGGGTTCCTTAAAAGTTAAAATCCCCAAATCAAGTTCGGTTCTCTCTCTCGTTCTGCCTTTGCCCCTTCCCCGACGCTCGCCCTTGATGTCGCCATTGGACACCACTCGCCCTCGATGACGCCGCCGAACGCCGCTTGTCCCGTCGTTGGACGCCAGTCGCCCCTTACCCACCCCGCCCTTTCCTCCCTCAACGCCATCAGCCCCCTCTCACCTCGCAGCTCAGCCGTTGGACATCGCTCGCCCTTGACACCACTGCTGGACAAGCTTGTTCCCCCGGTGGATGTCGCTCACCGCTCGCCCAATCACCCCTGACGTCGCTCGCTGCTCACCCAGCCGCCCCCGACGCCTCTCGCCACTTGCCTTTCGTGCCGATAATCTCTGCCACCCCCTTTCTCCATCATTTTGTGAAGTGTTGAAAAACTGAGCAAAGCCCTTTGTTGCCTTGCAGATTTCAGTTCTCCTTTAATGTCGTTTTTTTGCGCGGCCTGTGCATTTCGTTTGAAAGAGAGGAGTGTGAAGGTGGGTATGTTCAAGGGAGTATTTGCAGCATTCAATCAAGTCAAAAAGTTTGGACAACATAGAAATTGAAAGTGAGTTGATACAATTCATTTGCTTATTAACAAAGAGTTGGCTTCTGTTGCAGTTCATGATATGCTGTGGCTTTTCGTTGATTTACTTTCTTGGAACCATTGTCTCCTAGCGTATCTTGGCTCTGATTGATAGTGTCTCAATTCCCTCTTTTTATGTTATGTGGTGAATGAGTTGAAAAATATCAAAGTCATTCTTGGTGATTTCATCTTCAGGATGCATTCCCTGTGTCATACAAATTTTGGGTTTGTTCTTTGTGCCAGAGTCTCCTAGATGGCCGGTAAGTTGTTAGTGGAGTAGGGGCATAGGCATTAACATTTCAGTGGCAATCCACTCTGACACACAATCAAATTGGTGCAGATTAACATTCCAAGTATATGTTAGTTGTGTAGAATCATAGAACTCAATGACGAAGCCAAGATTATGAATTTTTCATTGTAAGAATAGCAGCAAGTCATTCACAAGTAAAAGTCTACCGAGAGGAGGAGTTTGAAGTCACATTGAAGAGGTAAAGTTTAGAGGAAAAAAAGAACACTTTGATCGATTTCGCAAAATTATAGTCTTTTAGTGTTCTCTTCGAGTTCTTTGATTATGAAATTATTTGAAAATGTTTTGCTTTGTTTCTCTTTCTCAAATTGATATTTAGTTTCGTTTTTTGTAGCCATTTGGTTTATTATAATCACATAACTACTTTTTATGTGTTCTCTTATGCAGCCATCTGGTCAAGATCAATGTTATCAAGATTTTTGGCGAGCACTTTTTGGTGTTGCTTTGATGATCATCTCACTATCGTCACCAATCTTCTTTTTCACCATCAAGAATTGTCTTCATAGATGCTCTATTAGCCCTAAGAATTTGATAATTGACTCTAGACTTGAAGGACAACTATTGTTTCACTAAGGATGACTTTGAGATTTCAATACATACATTCCCAACATTTTTACTCCATTTTTCAATATATCGATATCAGCCTTGCTTTTACTAGGCACACTAATTTTTCATATCATCTAACTTATTCCTTTTTTTTTCAACTCTTTCTCTATAGGCATCAACCTTATTTTACTAGGCATGCTGCTGTTTCATGCCTTTGATTTTTCAATATTTATTTTATTTTATTTTTGTCCTTAGGAACTAGCCTAAACAAGCTTAAACAAAACAATGTTATTAGACTATTAAGGTCTTCTCCTTCAGTTGGCACTTCGAATCATGCTACTCAAGTGATGGTGATATTGCCTTGCCCCTATATGGGGAATGATTATCAACTAGGTTTATATGAAACGAAATTGCTAGCTCAATTAGGCTATGCAATGGATTTAAGTGTGTAGGATATAAGAAAAAATGCTATTGGTAATCCTAAGGCGCTTGAATTTTTGTGTAAGTTCATCTGTAATGGAGACACTCAAAGATTGATGCAAGTGAGAGTAAGAAATTTTTTATTTATTTCCTTACCTCACAATGCTGACTTACTTTGGTTTGCTCTAATGTGAGATGGTTCTCGACAAGAGTAGTTTAAAAAAAAAAATCTCCTAGTGTTTAGGCTCAAAAAGGTTAGCAAGGGTTTGCCTATGGTGTTTGGGATAAAGAAATGGACTATCTCTCATCATCTTAACTATCATATCTTTCACAAGAAAACCCCTTACCTTGCGACATAGAATTTTTCGCTCGACTCATTGAGGATTAGTACGTGGGACATGTATGGAAAAAAAGCTTAATTTTCATCATTCTAATATGTCTCATTTAATATTCTCAATAGATTCCATATCGTTCATTAAATAGGTTTGTCCTAACAACTTTCAGTGGAATTGTTAAATTATACAAGCAAAATTACCATGCAAAATTTCATTTAAAAAAACATGAGCAGTTTGAACTTAGCATCCTCATGCACAAGAAAGTTCATAACTTCATAATGATCAATTCATCAAACATGACTTTGAGCATTCGTTCAAAGAATTGTCTCTATAAGAAGTGTTAAATATAGAGGGATTATCTTAGAAGCGGGTGTCCATGGATTGCCCTTATTTTGAGGGAAAAGACATGAATCAACCAACGAAATTGGAAATTTGATCCTCAATTTGATGAATGCTACATTTTTGCTCTTGGCCCTTTTGCTTTTAAAAATAGAGTGTTCTTCTTTGATTTACTTGAGAAGTGTTAAGGACTCCTTTTGACTCTTTAGGGATTGATATCTCACACAAGTAGTAGTGAGATTTGCCTCTATATTTCACCTTGAAAGTGAGATATGATAGGGCTAGTAAGGACACCTAGAGGGGGGTGAATAAGTGTTAAAACAGATTCTGCAAAATGCAGTGAAAACCTTTACTTTTAACCCGAGTCCGAATAATAACAAACTTTTGAAACTAAGTCTGAAGAACAACAGACTTTGAGCAAATTCAGACTTTAGCAGTTAAATAGAACTATAAACAAAATAAAGGAGTTCGGGAAAGAGAATAAGAACACAAAGTTTATAGTGGTTCGGCTTAATTCAAGCCTACATCCACTCTCTCACGCTAACAGCCTTCTTGGCTGAATTCCACTATGCAATCAATAAGATATTACAACTTTGAGTGCAAACACTTAGTAATAGATCACATTATCTCACTAAGTCACTCTTTTAGTATTTCTCTTATGATCACAAACGTTTAAGCTCACAAGAGACAAGTGTATGATCGAAGATTGCTCGAGACTTTGGAATTATAAATTATACGCTCCGTCTCTTACTTGCTCATTGGTCCTTGATCTCCTTAAATACTCCTCCACTTCCAAACTAGCCGTTGGACAGAATCTTGAGGATCGTATTCCAATCTACCCATTGGACAGATCTGTATTTAGAAGATTTGGTAGCCGTTGAGTGATGGAAGTAAAATCCCAAATTGATTTTGATCGCCCATACAAATAAAATCTTGGTTTCCATAAGTAGACCTTCTTCATATAGAAAGTTCTTGTCTTCAAGATCCAATTGTCAATCAATTAGATTGAATCAATCAAATCAATCTTGATGTGGAATCCAAACCAGATCACTAGCCGTTACATGATTGGGCTTGTGTTACGTTCTGTCAAGTTGTTTCGTTCTGAATCTGCTTCATTTTGAATCTGCTACGTTCTAAATGTAAAGTCTAAGAGTCTTCAAACTGAAGTAGAGTCTGACTGTCTTCCTTCTTAAATAGACTTTACAATCTGGACGTCAGTCTGAACATATTCTGCTTCTAAACATATTTAGCTTTAAGGTCTAGACACAGTCAATAAGTTCAGCTTCAAAGATAGAATCTGTCTTCCGGTTCTTCATTCACGTTCAATCTGGAAAATGTCGAGTATGCGGACTTCTGATGTAGAACAGACTTTGCCACTAAAGTCTGGCAGTCTTCAGACTTTGACACAGAAGTCTAGAAATCTTCATAATATACGTTATGTTCAGTCTTCTGGCCGTCTTCAAACTTTGACAATATCCTTTAAATGTTCTATTATCTGCATGGTCTATTATTTAACCAATAAACACGTTAGTAGCCTTTGATTTATTTTGTCATCTTCAAAACATCATAAGGGATTTCCCTAACAAATTCCCCATTTTTTTTATGATGACAAAACAATATCTAAATATGCAGATGTGTAATCATACTTTATAAAATAATAAAAAAAAAGGGGGAGAGAATATAAATATGCATATGTGTTGATATTATTGAGCTGCGATTATTTTTTCTATATATTGTTATGCTCAATCTATTTGTTTTCTTTTGATTCAAATCACATTATTTGAAAATCTAAGATGATTGATTTATCATTATTTTAGAAAGTGTGATTATACATATGCATATTCAGAGATTATTTTGTCATCTTCAAAACATCATAAAGGATTTCCCTAACAATCTCCCCATTTTTTATAATGACAAAACAATATTTGAATATGCAGATGTGCAATCACACTTTCTAAAATAATGATAAATCAATCATCTTAGATTTTCAAATAATGTGATTTGAATCAAAAGACAGCAAATAGATTGAGCATAACAATATATAGAAAAATAATCGCAGCTCAATAATATCAACACATATGCATATTTATATTCTCTCCCCCTTTTTGTCATAATCAAAAAGCGATAGCAATAGATATAGTATCACATAGAGAATATAAAATTATAACAAATGTGTCTTGCATAATTTCCAAAAATCAGCTTTTATAAAGTAAATCGAATATTAAAGATATGTAATATAACTCACTTCGATCATATATATCAGCAAATATCCAATAAAAATCACAGATGTATTATAAAATGCACTTGACCTATTTTGTCATAATAGAATGATAATATCAATAAGAGATTTGTTAATGACAAAAGGTAATAAAAGATGCACTAACCGGATCTTGTAAAACTTGGTAATTTCTAACACATTTACCTTTTCCTTCTTTCCATAATAATCAAGATCACAATCGATTCAAAAGATTTTTCCAAAATTGATCAATGCTCCCCCTCAATTTGTTGCATTTTTTAGATGATCACGATTCTTTCCTTTCTCTTGGATTCGCTTTCTCCCCCTGTCATTATGAAAATATTTGCGAATAGCACTAATTGTGGCTTGTGCATGTTGAGAAGAATATTTTTCCATTATTTCCTTTGTAGCAACAATATCCACAACGTTCGCTTGCATTTTGATATTCAAGGCGAAAATTTATTTTCTTCAATCAACTTTTTCTCGAATTCAACCTGCATAAACTTAACGAACTTTTTACACAAATAAACTATAATAATATCCACATAATATATAATGCCATTTTTTCAAATAAATAAATTGAATAGCATATATAAAATTAAAATTCAGAACTACTCAACCTTTCGTACGATACATTACGGATTTCCTTAACAATTTGCAAAAACTTTGCACAAGGAATGGAATTTTTGAACATCCAAAAATAGTATAGAATCTCCATGATTTTCAAATCTAGCTTTCCAAAATCCAAATGCAAAATTCTTTTGACACCTGCAAAATCTTGTATAATAGATAATCATCTTTGGAAAAATGTCATGTAATATCTTCCTTCGATTTGTTGATCAAACTTGCTAGATATAATATATCTTCTAAGAAAATAGAAGGAATATCCATGAATATGCAATAATATCTTTCGAGATCAAAGAGATTTCCTTGAGCATAAATCTTAGATATATATTATTGATGCATTTTGCAAAAGGAAAATAGATATTTCTATCACGTGCCAAAATTGCAATACCTTATTTTTATGACAAAAGATATTCGCAATATAATAAACAATCATCCAAAATCATGATAAATGCACGTAGAATTTGCATGGCGGGATGATAAAAATATTCTCTTACCCATGGTATATCCTTTAAATATCCTTGACAATATCCTTTAAATGTTATATCATCTACATGGTCTATTACTTAACCAATAAACACGTTAGAAGCCTTTGATTTATTTTGTCATCTTCAAAACATCATAAGGGATTTCCCTAACAAGATGATTTTCTCATGTCTTATCCCAGTTTCTCATTGATGTACTAGGAAACAACTTGGGATAGGGATTTGAGATAGGAAGCACTAAACACCTTTACCTCCATGTCAATTTTGTCTTCCTTTAGATGCATGTTCCTAAATTTGTTGATTATCAATCGAATTAATGGGTTTACCATCAAAGGAAATTGACTTGTCATTTTGAGATGCTTTATTGTTGTAATAAGCCAAGAGAATTATATTCTGAGACATGAAGTAAATGAGTCAAAAAAGCAAACAAGGTTAACCTGACATATGCTTAGAAGTTCCCCCTTTTTATGCCATTTTTCTCCCTTTTTAGAAAATGATAGGAAATTTCTCAAGCAAACAATGATTTATGATATGCTTAGGAAAACAAAGACATGAATTGCAATTAAATTCTCTGAAAATGTTTTCTTATTTTCTTTTCTTTTTTCAAAAGACTCAATGACTATTACTTCCAAATTGAAATGATTATTGTATTAAATCCACAACTAACCTAGATTACTGAAACATATGGAAAAGTAAGTAAATTGCAAAGCGTAGATATAGAAAACTTATTTAACCAAAAAACCGATAATAATGACATAAATATGCCCATGAAAAGTGAGGTTCGATTTCTATCTAGACAAATTGGCAAAGTGAAGCTAAGAGGGTGATTTGACCAGTCGCAATCTTCCATTTATGGTGCCGAGTCCTCTTAACTTTGGCTTAGTCGAAATGAATATTCTATAGTCCCACACTCTCGTGGACAAAGATAAACACTTGCAACACCAAGAAAAAAAAAATTCAAGGCAAAGAAAGGCAATCTCTACATCGCAGTGTCACATTCAATATTATATCTTTCTTAATACCATCTTAAAGTATCTTATCGCAACTCAAGTACGGTAACATGGTTGTGTGTGTGCAACAATGTAGTGCTAAAATATTAAAGAATACATAACAGTTTATAAACAAACACCGCTTCAAAAGTTCAAAAATAAATATTCATTCCCAAACTCCAAAACCTACTAAACGAAGGGTCAACAATCACTCATCTCCTTATAACTCTTAACTGCAAGAACATTTAACATTCACTTTAGGCACATATCTAGTATCATCACTACCAATCAAAAATATTTTTTGACAAAATGAAATTCGGCCTAAGTCCACTAAGAAATTTTCCATATCCTTAATCAAATCGCCTAGTTGTTACGATCTACCTTTTTTGTCTAGAGGGTAAAAGACATAAGTTTAAGAGTATTGCCTAAAGACGAGCCTACAACTCTCAATTAGGCACATGCTCCCCCAAATCTATACCTTACACGATGTGAAAAAATTCAATGTTAAGTCAAATTGATGCTCTGTAGATAGTTGCCACTAGCATATTAGGAAGTATACTTCACTTCTTACATAACTAGAGAAAATCTAAAGGTAGTACTTAACCTTTTCAGTCACCAACTACAAGTATCTTCTTGCTAATTATGAGTCTTAAGGTTTCATTCCCAACTAGGCTAAAATGAAAACAACAATAAGAATATTCAAAGTGCGCAATCAAGTGTGCAAACAAAGACTCGGCTTTTGTCTATACGAACATTGAAAGCTCTATTGTAAAGCCTTACGAATTTATTCAATTTTGGAAAAATTCCAAATAAAAACCTTCAATGTCCTCATTTTCTCAAAAAAAAAAAAAAAAAAAAAAAAAAAAGGGTCCGCAATGGCCATATCAGTCTCAAAGATGGGTCTAATCTCACAACTTGGACAAGGGCATTTCCATCTTTTATATTTCTTTATTTTATTTCCTTTTGTTTTTTTTTCATTTTCTTATTTTTATTTCCAAAAAGATTAACTCAAAAAAGGCTAACACTTAAAAAAAAAAAAAAAAAAATAGGAAAAACTACCAGGCGAGGGAGGGGCTGCCAGCCCTCTTGCTTATATTTTTTCTTTCTTTTTTAAGTTTTAACCTTTTATTCTTTTATATATTTTTTTGGAAAAAATGGAAAAAAAAAAAAAGAAAGAGAAAAGGAAAGAAATTTTTTAAGAAAAATGTGACAGATGAAAATTCCCTTGACTAACTAGTGAGGTTAGGCCTTTCTTTGCCATTGACATGGCCATTTCTAACTTTTGTTTAAAACAAAATCCACTTCAAGTGAGAAAATAAAAGCATTTCAAAGCCTTATTTTGAATTTTCCCTTCAAGTTTTGAGTAAAAAAAAAATTTATCAAAGATTTTCGCACAATTAAAAAAAAAAAAACTAAGACTAATCGGTTTTACGGTCTAGTTCGGCCCGAGGTGGAACCAAGAATCGGACCCATTGACCTGGTCCAATCCGGTCCGGCCTAGTGAAACCAAGTAAATTTGCTTTTTGAAGCCAAAAATAAAATGGAAAATTGGAGAAATTATGAGGAATTAGGGTTTGTTTCTTAAAAAATTTAAAATATCATAATTAGTGGTGCGGTCCGATCGGTGTGGTCCGTCAAGTTCCCGACCGACCGGCCACAAGTTCCAAAAGTGAGAATCGGGAACCAAACCGCCCTCTTTGGGAACCACCCAAAACCAATTGATTCGGTCAGTCCAGGGTGTTCCGGTTCGGGCGATTCTAGTGCACACCCTAACGAAAACTACTCAAAATCTAATTTTTAAGTTTCTTCCTAATTTTAGAAAAATAAATAATGTCCCAAATTTTTAAAAATAAATTAATGCTATTAGTTTTAAATCGAGAATAGGGACTTGGGTGGAACCTCCGAATCCGGTCCAAGTCGGGACCGACCTAGATCACCAAGCCCTCAGCATGATTGGGCTTGATATGCAGGCTTAGTCTAGCTCAAAATTGAGCCCACCCAAAAAAGAAAACCTAAATAAGTAAGCCCGACCCACAATAAAACCCCAACTCATAATTAAACTAAGCCACCAAAAAACTACAATTAACTAGGCCCAAAATAAGTAGGCCCACAAACAACGCAAGCCTGGCCGGCAAAACCCACAAGCCGAGCCCGACCCGGCTCGTCTCTTCCCTTGCCTGCAGGAATTTTGCTGCGTTGGAGACGGCCGCGGCAAGCGACGCCACTCGTCTCCGACCGGTCGAGGGTGCCTCCAACCATCGCCTTAGCTAAGCCGGTGCCGAAAGCTCGACCCTCACCTAACCGACGACGCTCCAGTGACAGCTATGGTGGACGGCGTTTGGGTGCCTAATGCACCAGAATTCCGGGGACCTCTATGGGTTGACCACAGGCCGAGCAAAAGCACAGCCATCTCGACTACGACGCCTCAACAGGTCGAGACTGAGCATGGGTGACTCGATTTTAGCCGAAACAGGGGAACGAAAACTGGATCTCATCAGGGCATTTCATCGAACGGGTGCAGTGTGCTCTTGAATTGTAAAGTTTCCGGCTTAACCGAGACTCGAAGTAGCGTCAAGACCCTCGAAGGACGATAAACAATACTGACTACAACACAACACGAGGCCCACAGGGACTGGAGCTCGCATGAGCCAGACGGTGGGCCAATGTCGGTTAGTCGTCAGCCAAGGCTCAATTATGTCCATCGCTGAAGAAACCCTCTCTCTCTCTCTCCCCCGCCCCCCTCTCCCTTTAACCCCAACTGGCAGGCGCGCATGGCCTCTACCACCGCCACCTGCCGTGCCAACCTGCCGTCGACCGTCAACCCGTCGACGGCTACCCCTGCTGGCTGCCGCGTACGGTGTCCTCTATTTTGCAGAGACATACAGGGCGTAATGGAAGAGGTGGGCAATGTGAGGGCTGGGCTGGAGGGGAAAAGGAAAAATGGGTCGGGCCTAAGCGGGAAAGAAGAAGAAGAAGAGGAAGAAGAGAAAAAGAAAGAAGGCTGGGCCGACTGGCCCAGCCGAGTCTCATTTTTTCTTTTTTAAATAATAATTAGTTAATAATTAATAATAAATTTTATTACTATTAATGCAAATGCTCCTTATACCTATATGCTATGCAATTTGATAAAATTATTTTTGATAGGGGTCGGGTCGATTCCTAATATTTTAAAGTAAGAAATTACTAAATAGGATGCTAAATTTTAGATGTTAACAATAAGATACCTATACAATTAAATATTTTCCTCAATTTAAAATAGGAAATAAATGTAATCAAGATCCTGATTAATTCTTAAAGATCGAATTTTCAATTGTCTACACAATTTAAACGGGAAATTACTATTTGGAGAATGCCTAAAATCTCAACCAATTTGTGTTAGAATCGTAGAACCAAAATTTAGGCAATTGAATATTTAAATAAATAAATAACTTAAGAAATTACTAGAATTGAATTACCGACTCAAACAACAACTGACATTGAGGGGGTCGATGATGGTGGTAATTGACGAGGAACTACAACAAGCTAGGACAACAACATTAGGGATTGTGAAAATCACAATGAAATCTTTGGATCTTCGATACTCAACTCCTTTGATGAAGTTGAAGAACTAAGTGTTGCGGAGGTCTTCTCAAAATTTTAAGGGTTAATATCATGAAAGACCCCAAACTGGTATACGTGTGACAAATTTACCCCCAAACTAATTTTTTAATCATAAAAAATCCCGAACTGGTACATTTATGACAAATTTACCCCAATTAATAATAAAAAAATCCCAAACTGATTTATTCAACGGCCAAAAACCTTAAACCGATACATTTGTAACAAATATACCCTCCCTTAAATTAGATTCATACTATAAAAAATTACAAAAATCATATAATTGTGACAAACGAACAAGTAAAATCTCAAACCGGTAGACTAGTCAACTATCACGTGTCATTTAACTTAGTAATTTGATAGTAAAATTTAACGAAAATTAACAGAATGTAAATTTATCACAAGTATACTAATTTGGGGTAAACTTGTCAAATGTGTATCAATTTGAGGTTTTTGGTGGTCAAAAAATTAATTTTGGATAAATTTGTCACAAGTATACTAATTTTGGATTTTTTTAATGTATTAGCCCTAATTTCAATGCATTCTAACTTAGAACAAATGCGTACTCACCATTTTTGTAATATGGCACATTGAGCTCTCTAATTTTGATTCACAAGTCGGCCGTTCGATTTTCTCCATCAAATAAATACTTCCGGATACTCCTCAATCCCACCGGTCAAACTCATGAACAATGTACTTCACAAAATTTGAGCTCGAAAAAGGGTACATTCTCTCCCTACGCGGTCCCCAAAAATTCCAGCACGAAGTCTCACGAAATCGACAAGTCACGTTCTTTAGCCATTGAATGGACATGTTCAAATTGCCACCAATATGTCAGCGAATCTCTTCAACTGGTACCCACTACGCTTTCTTACTTTTCTTTTAATAGACAAAAATCTTGCACCCACCCAAGATTGAAAGAATTTCCACATGTGTCTAAAGAAACATAACTTTTTCCGTTGAGAATCAAAACTTTGGCATGTAAAAATGCGGTCACCATAGCTTTCTAATGGGTTTGGCCATCTACCGTGCTGTCACGGGCTTAATCTAATGAATTTAATTAAGCTCAAAGCCTCCCTGCACTAGTATATTTAGTTTGCAATTAAATGAGCATAATGCTATTAAACGAAATTTGCTCCTAATATCTATATGCAATTTTATAACATTTTTGGATAGGGGTCATGGTCGATCTCTAATTTTTTATGCGACGAACAAGTAAATGGAAAACCAAAATTTAAGTGTCAACATTCCTGAGGTGATAAGGTTTATATTCGATCTCTTGACAAATATAGACCCATTTGTGATTTTGCTCTATCTGTGGTTGGAGAGGTTGTCTCTGAAAATTTTTGTGGAGCGGCTAAATGTGCAAGTGGAGTTGGTGTTCGAATGATGTCCATGATTATGACAGATTCTGCAAGACTCAAACTTGAAAGATGTACGTAGTGGTTGAGTTCGCGAAAAATTTTCCTAATTCGAGTAGGTTTCTTGTTTTGGGTGGTTTACTAGGTGGAGTTGGATTTCTAAAAGAGATTTCCTATTTTGTATCCAGTTCTTGTCTATATATAAGAAATGTGTTCTATGTGAAGATTATTCTACAAGGAGCTTGATACGCAGGAATTACATTGCTAGTGTTTGAAACCGTGAAGATCTTGTATTAAGATTTTATATAATTCCTTTGTAAGATTGAAAGATTATTTATGAAAAATTATAGAGTTAAATACTATGTTGAAATTAGGAGCTAATAAATATTAAGAGTTTTAAATGATTATAGTGGTTGTAATCTCCATTGTTTTGATTAATATATTGTGTACTCTACTTTTTTGGGTTTGTCGATGATGTAAGGCTATTTAAGCAACTAATAGAGCTCCGACCAATCTTTACAAAGTAATGCACCTTTCAAACAATTTCACAAGTCCCTAACTACTACACCAAATAAAGTTAGAGATGCAATTAATTACCGATCTACAAATAATGCGGTATCGAATATTGCTCTCCTACTGAATTCTTACATGTGCTTCACCCGCCGGAATACCTCATCGCAGCACACCGCTCAATGAACTGGTTCTGCAGACCGATTTTAGAAGTCATAGAGATTACTCTTATCTAGTTAATATCATCCAGCAAATATCACTAAGTGAATAATGTAATCATGGAGCTCATCGCAACAGACCCATGAAGACACGAGATCCGCGACATCTAAATAGCATTGTGCAGTCATAATATAGTTGGATATATTCTTCTATTTTTGCTCAATTGCCTACATTCATAGAGCGCAAGAAGACTTCACTGCTTAATACACGCTTCAAATATCATAATTTAATCTCTCCCTCTCTTCTTCGTTCACTTCTTGTTAGTAATAAGGACGGCTAGACATATATATAGCAATAATACGCAACCAAACCCGGCATACATTAAAAGGTTTCAACGCCTAATCAAGCCTTTAGCTTTTTCCCTCGCCTGCCCCTGCGCTCCTCCCGGACGTCAGCGGCGGCGGTTGGCGGGCTCCTTCTGGGAGTTGAAGTAGACGGTCGCCACGGGGAGGCCGAGGTCGAGGTGCGCGGCGAAGAGGCGGGTGTTGAAGTTGGCGCGCGAGTTGGGGTGGTCGATGTGGCCGATGGGAGTCTTCTGCTGGAACAGCACCAGGATGTAGCGGTGGATCCCCACCGGAGGGCGTGGACCTACATAGGGTAGTATCTCTTTCCCTGCCCAAACGGAAGGAATGAGAAAAAAGATTGATATCCATATTTTTCGATATACATTTCTTTAGGGTTTCACATCCTTTCCAAAATTATTATTTATTGTTTTTTTAAGCTTGGTCAATCTCGTCATATGTGTATAACTAGGCTTATTCGAGCTATGTCAAGATATAATCTTTCCCGTGGAAGAAGGACAGACCTGTCAATCTCTACGTATTGAAAGGAAATCAAGATTCGTAAGAAAAGTGATTTTCTAGGAAAAGGTTCTTCGTGAATTTATTTGTATTATTAGAATTATGTTCTCCATCGTCCTAATTGGAGAAAACTCTCTCAAAAAATAAGACAATCGATGTTTGTTTTTACTTACTTTTACATAAGATGATGAACATGTCAGAGAAAATTTCTTCTAATTAGGAAGAAAAAATTACCCTTTTGACTGTACTAGGGGTACAAAGATTTCCGGAAAGAAAAGCCTGTTTACCAAGAGATGAAGATCATGGAATCTAAACTGAGGTTAATTATGTACGTCATATTTACATTATACGACAAACCTTTGAATGAGCCAGGAAAATTTGATTAGGTGAATATCTTATTGAGTCATTTTTCTAGATTTTTCTAGTACAAAATAATCAATTGCACACTCAAAGATGCAACCCCCTACCCCCTTCTTCCCCTTTCAAGTTAAATCTTATGCTTATGCTTATGCAATCTAAACTTTTATGCAAAATATCTCTACATATATGAAAAAAGAAAAATCAGTAGAAAAACATCTCAGCTGGAGATGTCCTGCTGTCAAACAGATGACGAGTGGCATACACGTGCCAGATTAGACAGGCCAGCGTGCATGGTACTTGGTTCTTGATCACGTAACCAAGTGTCCCTTCACTAATTGTAGAGACAACATAGAAAACCAGAAAACATAGAAACTTGCAGAGGCAAGGGAGAAGCAAAACGAGAACAAGAATTTGCATATACGACACGTGGTGTGTGCGCGCAGTACACGTGCGCTATGAAACAAAGGGCGAAAGTAGAAGAACCTGCGTATCTGTATCTGGACGCAGAGACTGTCTTTTTCAAACTTTCCATGCGCAAAACGGGGCATGAGACGATGCGATGTAACGCAACAGTTTGTGAATTTCCACGAACGAACAGATACTGTCGTGTGAAATTAATTTATCCTTTTTTCTCAATAAAAAATTCAACACCATTTCCCTTTTTTCTTTTCTTGGCCAACCACGATACCTTCTTGCGAAGAAAGGGTTATGCTGCCGATAACCCTCCCTTCCCATGGAGGAAGGGTTTTGCAGCTGATGACAGGAGCAGTTTAAGGGGTTTGATTTCTGTCTAGTCATGTCCAATACGATCTTTAATATCTAAATGCAAGAAATATTGCAACAAACAACCGAAGCGGCGCAAGGGATTAGATACCTGAACTGCTATCTAGATTTATCTCCACGAGACTCCGCTTATGACAATCGCTATTAACTATGGTCAAAGTTGTCAAATATAAAACATACGTTAAGATAATTTGCAGCTAAACACAAAAATTATGTCATCAGGATATACTTTATTATTAAATCACTCCTTCGTGTATCTATCATTTATTAAATGTCTAAACAGTTTGATATTTCTGGAATGTCCTCCAGTTATTTCCAAAGAGATCCCTTTCCCTTTAAAATCGATTTTATTCTCATGAGATTACACTTTCTCATTGCATGTATAATTAATTATTGATCATAATACTTACATATTATCACACCTTCGTCTGAGAATCTAAACTTTAAATTTTAGACCTTTAAGGACGTGGTAATTTCACAATAGTTAATCGGGTTTCTGCACCTTAATGGCCCTTTGCTCAACGAAAGAAATTAGAGATCGTTCATTTCATATTGGCGTTGAGATCATGGAAAGTTTGCATTTGCTAGGCTTAGTTTGTTTTTCTTATGATCAAAGTTTGCGCCCATAAAACTCAAAACCAGAAAGCAGAGTTAAAAGTTGTTCAATCAATCTGATCTCGCCCAGCCACACAAAATCTCGTCATCAAGATACATAGGCACAGACTAGAATGCATGTCCAAATTGTACCGACTTTAACCATAACAAAGACTCTCCAGGAATCAAGTGCATCATGGAGGCGAGCAAATTCATGCTGATTTTCTCATCAGTATTTCGTGTATGACGAACCATAAGGAGAGAAAAGAGATTGAACTCAACGAATTGTTTTTGTTTTTACCTCGGTTAGGGTTTGTGCCTCCAGGGATATCGACCACGATCCTGATAACCAGAAAACAAAAGATAACACAGTCGCACAAAGTCAGTCGAATGGCTAGGAGAACAGACAAAGCAAGGACCAATGACATCATAATGAGCACTTGTGACTAGCCGTGGGATTTGGTCCTCCGACACATTTGTCAGAATTACGAGATGAGCTGAAGAAACACATAAGTTTGTATTATTAACGTGAGCAAGTGGACACACCAGTGGATCCACTCTCGCATGCTTGGCTCACTAGGGCTCGGTGCATCAGGATCCACCATCACCTGCGCGCAAAAGAGAGAAATAAAATTAAAAAAGACCCTTCGTGCATTTATCAGTTTTGAAGCTAATGATTTCCCCATGGCTGTTTCCTCTCTCCAGACACACTCTCAAACCACGCCATGCATGCATGCGATCAACACCCCCTCCAGGATGAGAATTCGTTATTCCATGCATCTGGTGCATGCATTCTTGCCGAATTCGTCCGAGAAGGATGCATGCACCAGATCCATGTAATAACCTACCCTCCGGAATGCACTACCGGCTACACGGGTGGGACGACGTACCAAGGTGTAGAGCTCGTCCGGGTGGCCAGAGATGCTGATCTTGGGGGCGTTGACCGCAAGGGAGGGCTTGATGTCGCAGCCGTTGGTGACGTGCTTCGAGCCGTAGCTCACGGACATGTTCACACACGGCACGAACATGTCGACCACGTCGCCGATCACGCGACCCACCACCAGAGGATCGACGGACGAAGCCATTTTGATTTCCCAGGGGAATGCAGTTCAAGATGATCAAACCGCGCAGACAGACAAGCACAGAATTTTGTGGTCAAAGGAGCTGCAAGAACACACACGCACACACACACACACACACACACACACAGACTTGACCCTTTGGGCTCTATGGATAAATTTGGCCACAAAGGGCTTGTGATATTTATAAAAGAACAGTGAGGGACTCTTTATGCGAGCGGGCTCATAGAATCGTGTAATCTATAGGCCATGCATAGGGCATCAAAAGGCATGGAGGGCCAGAGTGCTCCACGTGTGAGGCTCCCCAGAGAGATAAAGATCACCATCCCTTTTCTTACCGTGCAACATGTGGTTCCCTTTCTGCCGTCCGTTAAAGATGATCCTGACCCCTCGCTTTTGGGGGTGAGAGAGAGAGAGAGAGAGATGGTCCGTTTCACGAAATTTTTTAGATCCTTGAGATCAGCATGAGCATGAGCCCACAAAAAAGGCCAGCGATCACCCAAGTGTAATGTCGTTCGAACCCAACTCGGGACAGAAATTTGTTTCTAGCTTGATCGAACTAATCTTTTCGAGTTTGAGCTCGACCCGATCTAAGTTTTGGCTGACTTGAGTTTCTGACTCAACTCATTAGCTCAAGTTCACAGACTAGGGTTTTTTGTTTCTTTCATGGGAATTTCGTTGTCAAAAAACAATTTATCAATCTGTAGTCGTTTGGATCGTTTAGAAGAACGGTTTTATGGAAAATATTTTCTTTAGGACTTGCCTATTTGAAGATTGTGTTTGATCTTCTAGAGTCCAACTTTGAGTTGCATAGATACTACAACCGTTTATATTATTTGAATTACTAACCTTAGGCTGCATTTGGTCATCCAAAGTTTTAATCAAAATAGAATAAGATAGAATAGGCAAGAAATTCAAGAATTTTGTTATATCATATCTATTATTTGGTGAATCATAATAATAAAGCCGGTTACTTTCATATTCTATCATATTCATTATTTGATATGAGTAACATATTAGTGTAAATGAAACTGAAAATGAGCAATTGAAGATGACAAGAATCTCTCACAATTCACTACTAAAGAAACCACAATTGCACAAATGAAGATAACCTCCATCAATAAACCTAGAATTATTGTACAATCCAAATTGTAAATACCATAAAAGCACATCATGGCATTCCAAAGTCAGAGGTTTGACAATGACAAGATTTGTAAACGAACATCGGCAATATCAATGAGATAGATCAACCAACAAATGCCAAATCTAATAAGAGAAAAAACATTATCATTTATCTTCTCAATTCTAAAACACATGGTGTTTCGACTCCTTTGCTACTTTCGTGAAGCTTCAACATGAACTAGAGACTCACGGAAAGTTTAACTATCTTGCTACTTTCAAGGTTTTAGAACATGAACTAGAGAGTTACAAGAGAAAAAAAAGAAAGAGAGCTTCAACTCTCGTTGATTTCATGGATCCGTCACGTGAACCAAAGAACTATGGACAAGTTGTAAAACTTCAACATGAAAGAGAAATATAGAGTCGTGAAAGCTTCATTTTCTTTAATGCAAATCATTCTTCAATAACTAGAAAGATCATTTTCAAGTTTAAATTTATTCATTTAAAATTTAGGTTCTTCTACTTATTTTTTTATTTATTCATTTATTTATTATTTTCCCTCTCTTTTTATTTCCTTAATTTTTTAATTTATTTTCCCCTTCTGTCATTCCTTAATAAATTTTTATCAAATAATAAATTGCACTATTTTACCTAAAATTAGTAACAAATATAAATACTACATATATAAAATTTATATCATAGAAATGAAGATATTCCAATATTTTATAACAATAGGAATAAATGAAAAGGAAACTATTTTTTTTTTTTTGAATTTTTTTGTTAGATTTCAGATATTATTTTATATTTAATTATTATTTTCATTTTGTTAATTTAAAAATATTTTTATCCAAGAAAAATAATATTTATATCATGGATATAAGAAATCCTATCTATATTTATTCCACATCTCCTATGAGTTATTTTTATCTAGATTATATTTTTCTTATATCTGACATTATTTTATCTTACATAGGAAGCAAACATAGGATAGGATAAATAATTTCCATTCTAGATATCAAATGTAGCTTTAGGGAAGGACTTGAGATGCCAACCTTGGACCCCTGGCTCCAAACATGACGTCATGACACTTAGACCAAATTAGAGCCTTGATCTTACCCATACTCGAACTCAAGACCTTGGCTTTGGGACCCCATGCTTGATGCTCGGATCCAAGACCCAAGGGACCAATCTTGAGGGTGCAAAGTTTAGATCTAAGACCTTGATGCTTGAACCTCGATCCTTTTGGTACCCAAGTCTCCTAGGACTGAACCCGAGTCCTTGGTGCTCATAACCAAAACTCCGACACTCAAATTGCTCAAACAAGAACCCTTGGGACAAACACGAGACAAAAAGCATCTAGAGGCCGGACTGGATTTCTCATCTTTCGACCTAAGACCTTCACCTGGGGGGATCTCGAAGCTCAAATCCAAGACCTCGCCCAAGACTCAAAGTTTAGCCGCTCGAGTTCAAGTCACTCACAAATTGCTTCAATCTTGATTACGACCACATCGAGTATTCCTTTAGGGGCTTAGCTCATGTGTGTCGTGTCGGATTATGACGGTTGGTAAAGAGCAGTAAAACCAACCAAAGGGTTTGATGTGTCCCACTCACCAGATGTGGTTTTACATTCTATGGCTTAATAGTAATGTGGGTGTTGGTATTATAAACGTCTGCCCTTTAACGCTCAAAAAAGGGGAAAATGATAGTATCACCATCACAAATTTTTGTATGGCACTCACTTAGATCTTAAAACATTTGAAATGATCATTTAAGTGCCACAACATTTTAATGGCGATCACTTAAGTTACTCCATTTACTTTGTTTGCTGGAAAATTTGACGTGCTAGCCTAAATCACTTAAAAATTGTACTAAAGTGATCCTTCATAATGTTTTGACACTAAATTGATCACTTAAGTTTTGTGCTTCAATTTGTTAATTAAAAATTTGACAAAATGGCTACGTGAGTCAAAAGCAAAAATTCTAAATTTGCCACTATTTTTCTTTGTTTTATTAGACTAAAAAGAAAAATCATGGAGCAAACATTCTCTCCAAATAATTTCATTTAATATTTGCTTTTCACCCAAAAAAAAAAAAAAAAGAAGTAACATTTCTCCATGGTTTGTGACTTCACATTTGTTCTGATCTTGCCCTGCTTTGAGATTGAACAACAGAGGTTGAAGCCTTGTAGAAATGGACTACTTATCTTTGATTGATTGAGAGGATCAATGCTAGCAAATGTTTTCGAACCAATTTAACTTTGATTTCTCAAGTTGTGAAAATTTGATATATTTAACAAACGTTGTACATAAATGCATCACACAATTTCTAAATGTTTTGTGCCAAAACTTTAAGAATGATCATTTCAGTGCCAAAACTTTATGAACGATCGGTGTAGTGTCAAAGGTGTCTACTTAAGTTATTCTGGTGCGTCATGTCAAGTACCATCACTTGAGTCAGTTAAGTGATCGGTCTAAAGGCATTGGCACCAAAATGGACTTTACAAATACTATGGCATTGATACGGTGCTTATCCCGCGAAAATCACATACGGAACTGCGGGGAGATGACCGAGCGATACATACGTGGAGGTCGGCGGCATATCTACTACTCTTTTTGGGAACCATCGAGACTCTGCCCTATAGTGACGACAAGATGAGGCGTTCCCGGATGGAGTTGTATGTTAGCATGGCATGGGTTTGGAGTACTATAGCACAACTCTCTCTTTCCTTTGGGTTTTGGGTGGTTGCATCTTCCGCAAGCATCTTTTGTTTTCATGGTGTTCTTTTTTTGGATTAAAAGCAGAGGGCTAGGGAGTGTACAAAAATGAACTAGCCATTTCTGGCCGTGGGGCGTGCAAATGGGGGCGAAAAGAAACTTGGAGAGATCGAGACATGCTGCATCATGCAAAGAGATTCTAGATTGAAAAGAAGAGTCGTTGTGAATGCAGCAAAGCGAAAAGAAAAATTGCTTTTTTGTTGTATCCACACCTTAAGGGTAAAGTAATATCGTTCACATGTATGGCAAGAAAGTGGATTCCGATTCTGCAAAGCGTCCGAGAAGATCACTCGATAATCATACTATGGCGATCTATGTAAACAAAGCACTACACGCGTTGTGGAATGAAAATCGGAAAGGAATATATAAAGCTATTGGCACAAATTAAAAATCTTTTCATGGGTATAATATCTTGCCCAAAAGTTGAAGGATAAAAACCGATTTTCGCAAGTGGATGATCTCGTTTTTTTCTTTTCTTTCTTTTGTTTTTTGAGAAAAAGTGTTAGCACCCAAAATGATCAGCTTTTTGGTTATTGACAAGTATCAAAATCAATCGATAAGAGTAGAGTTTGGCCAATAATTAACAGAACAATCAACAACTTGATAAAAATTGGCAACTGACAATTATCGACAATGGGCGCTCAACATGAAGATATAACTACTGGGTAGTTATGTTTTGTTATTGCTAATTTAGGGCATTTATAACTTATTGTGGCTAAGTGTTCTAGATAAAAGGAATTAGTGGATAACACAGTTTCTTGTAACCGTTGTTAGGAAGTTATATATTTATTTGAATTCTAAACTTGTAACCACAACCGCCGATTGTGGGCTATAAATAGTCACGTGATACTCTTTTTAAAGCCTAAAAATCAATGAAAAAACTCAATTGTTTCGCAAATTTATCTTTATTTTTACTTTTTCATAATTTATCTTTTTCGCAATTTAAATATCTTTCATTTCCCCCACTTTAATCGTAATTTTAGATATCTTGTCATTGATTAAATTCCCACATTATATCTTTGTCATTGCATTTTATCATCAATAAATTCCAGCAAAGCTTTTTATGTCATCAGGCTTCATCGTAGATTAAATTATGTTCAAGAGTATCACTTCCTTGTGTTCCATTGATATGACCCAAGCTCGAAATTACCAAGAACCTGTCTCCTCTTAATAAAAACTAAAAAAAAAAAAAAAATTGATAGAAGTTATTTGGCGACATACGATTTCAGTGAAATATCTTTTTGGCACGTCCGGTTCCACCAACTATCCTTCTGCCAACATACACATGGCCAAAGCCACTATATACAGGAGAGTTACCCACTTGTGCCTGCATCAAATGAGAGCAGACTATTATATTGAGATTCCTCGGGATAAAATGACAGACACAATAAAATGCCACTTTCAAGACTATACATGATAGCTGACCAAAAAAGAAAAGACTATACATGATAAATTGAGAACAATGCTTTATAAACTTTAACATCAAGAAAACCATTGAAAGCTAATTATTTAAAAGGAAAACTTGGCCAAAGCCACTTTTCTCAATTTGCTTTCTGTCTTAAGGTGTGTTTGTTTCATGGAAAACGTAATGTTTTTGGAAAATGTTTTCCAGAAAACCCTTTTCCAGGAAAATAGTTAGTTTTTCTTTGTTTGATGATACGTGACTGAAAATATTTTCTGGTATTTGGATTGCATTTCAAAAATGATTGAAGGTGTAGAAGATGCCGACGAAGAGGAAGAGGAGGGAGCAAAGCCAACGAAGCGCAGGAGGGGCTAGGGTTGGAGGAGGCGGCAGTGATGAAAGAGAGGGGGCAAAGGAGAAGGAGAGAGGGGAGGAAGAGTTAGGGTTTACATTCACAAGCAAAGAAAAAAAGAGAAAACAAGAAAAGAAAAAAGAAAGAAAGAAGAAAGAAAAAAAAAAAGATATAATAATAACTAATTCAAAATTTTTGATTATAAATTATTTTTAATAATAAATTTTTCATTAAGCAATGACCTTAAAACATTTTGGAAAACGTTTTCCGGTTCTTTCAAAGGGCAAATCGTTTTCTTAAATTTAAGCTTTGGAAGGAAAACATTTTCTATTGACTAGGAAAATATTTTCTGTTGACTCATTTTCCTAAATAAACCAACCGCTGGAAAGTGAGGAAAACATTTTCCCGGAAATTATTTTTCGCAAAACAAACACACCATTATATTCATGAGAGTTACCCACTTGTGCCTGCATCAAATGAGAGCAGACTATTTTATTGAGATTCCTTGGGATAAAATGACAGAGACAAGAAAATGCCACTTTCAGTGCTAGATATGATCAATTGAGAAGAATGCTTAATAAACTTTAACATTAAGAAAATCACTGAAAGCCAATTACTAAAAAGGAAACACCTGGCCAAAGCCACCTTTTCTCAACTTGCTTTCTGTCTTATATACAGGAGAGTTACCCACTTGTGCCATCAAATGAGAGCAGACCATTGTATTGAGATTCCTCGGGATAAAATGATAGAGACAAGAAAATGCCGCTTTCGGGACTAGACATGATAAATTGAGAACAATGCTTAATAAACTTTAACATTAAGAAAATCATTGAAAGCCAATCATTTCGAAGGAAACAGTTGGCCAAAGCCACCTTTTCTCAATGTGCTTTCTGTCTTCTATACAGGAGAGTGACCCACTTGTACCTGCATGAAATAAGAGCAGACTATTGTATTGAGATTCTTCGGGATAAAATGACAGAGACAAGAAAATCCCGCTTCAGGACTCTACATGATAATTAAGAACAATGCTTTATAAGCATTGATATTAATAAAATTATTGAAAGTTAACTATTTAAAAAAAAAAAAAGAAACTACTAAAGTATAAGTGAAATAGATGATTGAGTAGTGAACTAGATGATCCAGGGAAATTGAGTTTAACGATAATCTGTTCTAGGGAGTAGAAAAATTAGTTAACATTATCAAAAGAATTTTTGTTATTTTTCTATTTTGGAAAACAAAAGAACAAAAAAAAAAAATAAAGAAAGGAAACATCACCAAACAAGGCCCACATAGACCCTTAGCTATCCAGGCACATAAGATCAAGAAATTGACATAGTTTGCTGGCCAAGGTCAAAGATCAAAATAAAATGGAGCAATTGGATAAGGTTTTATATCGGGTGTTTTGAAGCAATTTTTCATGGATAATTAAGAAATAAAGTTCTATAATTTAGGTTTTGTGTCGTTGACACTTGAACTTGCGAACAAATTCAATAGCATAGAAACTCGAAATTTGAGATGCCTAATCACAAGAGGGCTCGTTTCTCAGCCAAAAAAAAAATATTTCAAGTGTCTTTTAAGTGTCATTTTATTCTATTTGTATTTATGTGTCATTTTCCAAATAAGTCCAAGATTAACTTTTCGATTGACCGTCTGGTCAAACCTTAAAAAATCAACTTTTAGTCAACATTTCATAAAATTGTGATGTTTAAATTAAAATCTCCAAGTTGTGATTGAGAGAATCCGTGCTAAGTGACAGCACCATCTCTTTAATACAACCATTAGTGCCCACCCAGTAATCCATTAACTTTCCTCTTATGGTTCATCTTTGGGAAAGTCACGACAAGATTAAAGCACAAAGGAAACTTAATACCTTGAGGCGACAGTTGATAAAAGAGAATTGAGTATTTATCTCATATTATCATTAGACTCATTTCACTCAAAGAACTAAAATCATTGAGTAGTGAACTAGATGATCCAATGTCAAACATTCTTTATATAATCACACCCGTAATTGTGAGAGGAATTGGAATTGCAAAAAAAGTCGCTTGCTATATTATACGGTACAATTAGAACCCCATTCTCAACTTGCAAAACCCCAATTTCAACTTCCAAAAGTAGTTATTCTAATTGATCATGCCAGATTAAGGCATCCAGATTTTTCCCAAGAGAGTTTATTGACACCACCTTGGCCGAGTGCTTCATATCTCTCTCTCTTCCTCCCTCCCTCCCTCCTCCCAATGTAACATTATAGAATTCTACTGCGAGTTTATTGAAGTTTTGTCCAAACTCATATTATAATCTCATATAGGATGCCAAATTTACCCAATAAGTTTTAAATCTATTATACGGATACTAATTTAATTCTAGACTTTTCAAATTTGCCTAATATACAAAGCTTTTCTCGAGCTAACACTTCCATATACTCTCATTAGGGAACTCTTACCTGAGACAATTTCCATGGAAAACTTAGATCTACTAACTATTCCAATAGTGTATAAAATCTATAACGTCTTGAAAATGATTGCCCCTCTTATATCACCAAGCCTAGATGGATTTAATGCCATTCTCTGTACAAAATGCTAGGAAGTGGTGAAGACCCAAGTGGTCCATTTTGTTGAATACTTCTTTAGCACAAGTGAGATACCCCACCTATTTAATCATATATTCATTACTCTCCTCCTAAAATCTCATAAGGCACACACCTTAAACCAAGTTTGTCTCATAAGTCTGTGTACTATGAGGATAAATTCATTTTTAACTTGCTAGCATTAGGGGTTAGCATCGGTCTAGGGGACTGATCTTGGACTAGCCAAACCCTGCCAATCCTAGTCCAGTTCCTAAGGGGACTAGGTCGGTCCTTGGTCCTAGGATCCCTAGACCAGCACTGTGTGAGTTGATCCTTAGTCCTGGGAGTTTAGAGTCAATCTAACCTGGATCAACCTTGACTATATATATTATATAAAATATATCTAAAATATATTATATGATATATCCAATATATTATTTATAACGTTTTTACATATGGTGTTACGAGTATTATTGATTGATTATTACAAAAACTTCCCATCTTGTCCCATATCGCTATAAGCGGTCTTAATCGTTTTTATGATTTCTTATTTTTGGTATGTGTGAAATTTCTATTCTTGCTTTATCTTAAATTTATTGAATATGTATTGGTATTTATAGTTTGATTGCACAATGCTGCATTGTCAATGGACATGTGATTTGTAATGATAGATTTGCCTTTTTAGAGAGTATAAAAAAAAGAAACAAAAAAATTATCGGTTGGTCTTAAATTGACCCTAAAACCAGACCAAACCCATTGGATCAATCTGATCCTCAGTCTTAGGCTCAACAGGGTTGGTCCTCAATCCTAAAAATTGGGGACCAAAACTATGTCAATCCTAGGATTAGGGGGTGGACTGGTCCAACCCAAACCATGCTCACCCCTAGCTAGTATATAGACTGAAAGAATTCCTCAATCGTATTATTTCACCTTGACAATTGATGTTTACTCCATATAGAAGTGTAAAATAGCATTTTTTTTTTTATTGCATAGGAAATCATAGACACCATGCTTAAGAAACAAAAGGAAAGAGCCATTGTGGGAGTCAAGGTTGTTGAGGCTAGTGATATAACTCAGTGGGTGTGAATAGGTTAAATAACTAAGCTTGACAACTTTTTGTGAAATTGAGTAGAATCAAATTTATATATGTAGGAACTACGTGAGTGATAGTCCTATCAAAATGGGTCATAAATCCATTTCTTAACCAATATTTGATGGGCTGAGTTATTGTGTGTGTGTGTGTGTGTGTGTGTGTGTGTGTGTGTGGGCGTGCGTGCGTGTGTGTGTGTGTGTTAATTATATTCAGTAAATTGGTCATAAATGGATTAAGAATGATAAAGCCTAAAATAATATGGGTGTTAAATAGGTTCACAGCTTACTTACACCCAACCCATCTTTATGATTCTCTCTCACCCTTACTTGATTTTGTGCTCGCTCACTCTGCATTCCCATCTTAGTTTGGGTAGGAGTTTTCCTACATCGGGTTAAATATGAAAGTGTTTTAGGTCTAGTGTCGCAACCAAGTATGAGGTTTAGAAGTAATACCCAAAATGCGGGCCAACAACCCTCAATTAGGTGTAGGCTCTCCCAGGTCATCACCTCCCACAATGTTGAATTCATTTGAAATTCAAATTAATCCAAAAGGGTTCTATGTAAGACAGGAATTGCTACTGGCCTTTTCAAGTTGGCTAAAAATCAAGTGAAAAAAGAGAGATTGTCTCACTTTCTACACAACTAGATATTATCTAGAAATGGGGACTTGATTACGCTCATAGTCTAATTAGTGCTCTTTTAGTAGCTCTAACTTAGTTGGTGTTCGTAAAATTCTAAATGCAAATGGACCTATGAAATAAGTAATATAATGATGAGAAAAGAATATTGTCCCATAGAGATTGATGAATAACAAACCAATTAAATATTAAAAATAAATTAATTCTAAAATTTATCAAACAGATCAAAATAGAATTGAGAATAAAGTAAATAAAAATCTTAAAAGAAAATTTGGAAACTAAATGTAGTAAATTAATCAAATAAATATGTTGCCGATTTCACCATAACCACTAAATATGAATTTCAAATTGTTACGCGTACAAGAATGATATTAAACATGTGTTAGTAGAATTTCCTAATTTATTTACTATCATATCTCCAGGTATAGCAAACCTACTCAATTTAAAATGAGATAGGTATTTCTCTCGAAGACGATGATATGGAATCAAATTATTCTGACCTAGAAATGGGTCAGACAAGCAATCCTACTCAGCATGTGTCCATCGCATCAAAACAATTCTTCACCATTGATGATATCCCTTATCAGAAATGGCCGATAAGGCTTGAAGAATTTCATACCTGGTTGAACACCCAGTCTATCACCAACCATGATATGAATGACGTCTTGTACAACTTTGTTACAAGATTCACAGAAGCTTGAAGCTCGGTGGCAATCACTTTGAGAACAAGACCAAATCCATTTTCGATGTCACCTAATTTCAGCCATGCCATCACTCTCTTATATCATGTCTTTGTGGGAAAACCCGGTGATCTCATAGAAATAAAAAGAAGAGAGTTTTTCGAAAGACGATGCTGCTCCCTCCAAAGGAAACATCTTGATAAGCATTTTAAAATAATGCTTCAAACCTTTTATCAAGTCGGAGCACCCAAATCAAGCATGTTTTCCTTACTTCCATCCCGAAAGAACTATCCCAGATGGTTGAAAGATCGTTCTTTGGAAAACAGAGGTGAGTACAAGATATTCCCTTGGGAGAAATACAGCAAGAAATCCATCTATGCCTAGAAGAATTATGCTTAAAACGCGATGGTTCGCACATACATCACGGATGACAAATGCCTCGAATCGCCTCGCTCCCGTCAGAGCTAAAAATTAAATGCTCCAAGAAAGGCGTGATGGTACATGTGGCAAGTTTTCCCGGAAGAAGAAACACTACAAGAAGTTTTGGATAAAGAAATCCAAACATGGCTCCAAGCATTTCGAAAAAGAAGAAATGGAGATACCTACGCAAAAGAAAGGATCGCACAAGCCACAAAAATCAAACCGTTGCTACATTTGCAATCAGAAAGGACATTTTGCCAAAAATTGTTCTCAAGCGAGAAAAGGTCAGAATCATCTAATCCATCACATTGAAAATGAGATAGGTATTTCTCTCGAAAATGATGATATTGAATCCTTATTCTCGCCGATGAAGAACCATCCGAACAAACTCTTTGTGCCATTCCCTCTTACCAAACTTCCAAGTGAGACCGAGTCGACTCGAGTCCGAAGATATTTTCCATATATCACCATCATCCCCGGAACCAAACCTTGACATATTTTCAAGTCAAACTCATTGTCCACACTTCCCGTAAAAATCCTCACATCAAAGTTTGCCAAACCTATCACCGTTATTGCCCTCATTGACACAGACCAAGTTGTTCAATTCTAGACACCAAGGTTCTTCTGAAGAATTCTGGACTCCTTACACCCGATACTTCACTCCCGCATCAGAGATACTTTCTCCACAAATGTCGAACCACTCAGAATCGTCCAGTTCTTCCGCAGTGCTCCATAACCGCAAAAAATTTTGGATCTAACCTTCCCAATAAAGACCTGATAATTGGGTGGGACATCATGACTCAAATCTCCCAGCTTCGCATCATTCCTGGAAAAGGCCTTATATATAAAGATCAATTCTCTGAGTTTGTCAATATCCAAAGACTCTTTTCCATTCAAATGAGTCTACTAGATCCGATTATGCAGAAGTTGTTAGAATCTTGTTCAGAATCCCATGCAGAATTTGCTCAAAAGTGTTCACATCCTTTATCGAAAAACCTAGAGTTCTTTGTTCGCCTTCATTTCAAGAAAAATGAAGACATAAACCCAACCAGGGCGAGCCACATGGGAATGAAGCCAGAACATTTGGTTCTAGCACAAAGGGAATGCTCGGAACTTTTGCAACAAGGCCTTATTGAAGTTTCAGACTCACAATGGGCTTGTGAAGCCTTTATGTCAATAAGCGTGCCGAGCAAAACAGAGAAAATGAGATTGGTAATCAACTATCAACCTCTCAATCTTTTCCTCCAAGATGATAAATTCCCTTTACCATCTAGAGATTCTCTCTTTAGTGGTCTAACCAAGGCCCACATCTATTCCAAATTCGACCTCAAAGCCGGATTTTGGCAATTGGGCATCCATCCCGAAGACAGATCCAAAAGATTCTCGTATCCCGAACCAGCACTTCCAATGGAAAGTTCTTCCTTTTGGCTTAAAGGTAGCACCATCCCTTTTCCAAAAGGCCATGTGTCGCATCTTCCAACCAATTCTATCGAGTGCAGCCGTATATATTGACGATATTCTGCTCTACAGTCCTGATGAACAGTCACACTGTCAACTCCTTGAGCAGTTTGCAGAAATCGTAAAAAAGCATGGTATTATGCTTTCCCAAAGGAAGATGAATATTGCCTAGACAGAAATTGAATTTCTTGGTATGCACCTTAACAAAGGTACATATTACCGTGGCCGCATATCGCTCAAGAATTATTGAAGTTTCCTCAAGACAACTTCACAACAAAGCAAGTTCAGCAATTTCTTAGGATAATTAACTATCTCAGGGTTTTTGTCCCAAACATTGCAAAGCTTCTGATCCCTTTGCAATCCATGCTGAAGAAGAATTCCCCACCTTGGGGAAAAACTCAAACCAAAGCAGTCGCTGAACTTAAGGATATTATGCAGAATCTCCCACCATTACAAATACCATCAATAGGCAAAAGAATTCTCCAAACTGACGCCAGTGAAGAATACTGGGCAGCTGTTCTTTTTGAAGAAATTGATGGTAAGAGACTCCTCTGTGCTCATAAAAGTGGAAAGTTTTCTCAAGCTAAAATGCATTATCATTCCACTTTCAAAGAAATCTTAGCAGTCAAAAATGGAATCAAAAAATTTGAGTTTCATCTCATTGGCCACCACTTCTTGGTGGAATTAGACATGGCATCTTTCCCTCAGATGACCAAGTTTAAACAAAAGCATATTCCAAATTCCCAACTGCTTCAATGGGCTGAATGGTTTTCAAAATACTCCTTTGAAACTAAGCATATTCCTGGAAAGAAGAATGTACTTGCTGACTTCTTATCAAGGCCAAAGGCACTAGCCGAAATCAACATGTATATCAAAAGGCCTGCTTTCCATATGCTCAACCATGGAGTAAAATACAAAATTGAGAACATCAAAGATTCACAAAGCTGGAAATATCCCGTGAGATTATTCAGCAAATCCGTAACGACGCTTCTTTGCCGAGAACTTGAGAATCTCATGTGGCAAAGCCACACGTACCTATTCGATTCAATGGAGGTTCGATTCTTTATCCTTTTGGGTTAAATATGAATTATCCATTCATTCATCCTCTTATCTCGGAAGGAAGATGATTTCCCGAACAGCTCAAAACGTTATTGTGGTACTTAACCAATAAGTACCTAATAGCTTTTGAAATTCCAACAAGAAAATTCATTGCCAACCTCACAAGGATATTCCTACTCGGAAGAAACATTGAAAAAGAATGTGATAGAAATCTTTTATAATTTCTAAATTGGTTCTATCATCCTACATGTTGGAAACAAGACTTGGAAAAAGAACTGAGATCCATGACGCCAAATCCTGAGGTCCATACCATTCTGTTTTTCCGACGTCCTTGGAATTTTTGCAGAAATAATGGTAGTATTCTTGATGCACCACTAGAAATAGGAACCACATCCTATAGACCTAACTTGAACAATGAGAAGCCCGGATTTACAAATCTTATCCTAGATCTGTTCGACTTTGTGATCATGAATATCGAGAACTCCAGAGAATCCTGTGCCAGGAAAACAAGACCATTCCCGAGAATGTTTGGGATAATGCACCCACTACGTGAGATCATTATGACCTAGCACCAGAAGCTAAGGAAGCACTCAGACAATACAGACAAGCATCATCGTCCCAAGAGCCTGAAATGACAAGCGAAGATGACATTGTCCAATCCACCCAGGACCCCTATGCACGCTTTGGAGGACCTCTGTCCCAGGATCCCTACGAACAATTCCAAAGCATTGATACATCTTTCTAGGCAGAGCCATCCAACTGGCCTCAGCCAAGAATTCCTGACCCTCAAGAAGATGAAAATACAAACTGGGCTGAACAAGAAGCATCACATTGGGCTCATGAACAAGCATCCTCATCACGAAGGCTGAATCAAATCCTCTCACCTGAAGACCTTGAAGCCTTTGAACAGAAATACAAGGCACATCTCTTAGAAGACAGCTCGGATGACTCAGTTTGTAGCTACAATGCTCGTGACGGACGAGACCGTTGAGTCCGTACAATTTCACTGTAGCAAATCACTGTTCACTTTTACTGTAGCACTAGGCTAGGGAAAGTACTGTTCACAGTACAATTACTGTTCATAGTGTACGAATAATTTCCTTTCGGTGCCCCCTGTTTGTAGCTGGACCCGTGAGCTAGGTCCCTGTGTTTGGCTTTGTGACCTCTTATTGCCTATATAAGGCAAGGAGGGTGTAATGTTTTGGGCAGAGTCCCCTGAAGTAAAGTGTGTGCTTTGTGAAAATCTCTCCATGGCTTTCTAAATTCCTCTTCTTCTCCAGCCTGGTAGGATCCTTCGAGAAATGCAGCTTGGATAGGCTAGAAACGTTTCTATCCCGGCATCTCTGGGTGTCTCTAGGCTCTGAACTAAAGGGCGAGTGGTTTTCTGCTAACAGGCTGTCCCTGAAGGGCTTGAACGGGTTGTTCGCTTACTGTGGGATGCATACCTGCAGGAAATTTACTCTCCTTCCCTGGTTCTAAGTCTAGGTCCATTCATGTGAATTTAAATAAATAAAAGTGCTTTAAAATCTATGAATACTCACGGCTTACAATGAGTCTTTTGGATCACCTTATCACCAAAAACTACACAAATAACGTGGTATATTTCTATCTACGTTTAATTAATGGTTATATATTTTAAGGAGTGATTATATATTATCACTTTTCAATCTCATATATGAGCATCAAATCATTCAAGTGGTAACTAATCACTTGAAAGTATTAAGCACAATAATATGTAATGCATATGAATGAAACTACTTGCACGCAAAAAAATCATAAAATTCATGTCATCATGATCAAGTTATATCGGAGCCCTAACAAAAGAAAATTAGAACATAATAGAAGAAGAAACGAAATTATAAATTTAACCAAACATCTTGAATAAAAAAACAAGAATTATATCACCACTTCATCTTCTCTTCAAAATACTTGAAAAAATCCTACAACGATGAAAATGATTTGAAAATAAAAACCTTGTCCCCCTTCCTTCCCCCCCAAAAAAAAAAAAAAAAACTCTCAGTGTTATCCTATTTATGGGATACATTCAAGAATTCTAACACAAGACAATTGCTTCTTCTTTTTTTCACATAAAATCAGGTAATAAATCACAAAATCCTTAATTTGGTATCCATCTTCCAACGCTTTTTTTATTTAAATTTCTGAATCACACAATTTTCATTTCCTTCTTTTTGGCCTTTTTTCCTTATTTTCTCCGTATCTCATTACACACAATCAAGGAAAATTTGGGTAAATAGGAAGAAATCCAAATATTTTTAGAAAATATTGCATTATAAAGTACCATTATTAGTGCCTAAAATTGAGGAAGTACCAACACTCTCCGGGGGTGTTCGTGCCGTGCCAAACACTCCGACACATGTCCAACACTTCCGACACCTGATCAACTTTTTCAACACTCTTTGATCCTCAAGTCGGAATTCCAACAGCGAGTTTTCGACACATGACTATGACATCCAATGTCAATTTTAAAAATTTTCAATAAATGATAGATCAAAATGTATCTATATGAAAAATAAAAATAAAAACAATAATAAAAATCATAAAAAGGGAAAGAAGAAAAATCTAGTACTATTTTCTCTTCGGGCTCTTACTTCTCGTGATACAAAATTCACCCCCAAGTTTCTTTTTTTCTCCTCTTCCGACATGTCTCGACACACTAGTCCAAAATGAGAATCGCTCATTTTTTTCTTCAAGTTTTATGGATTATCATAATAGAGTTACATTTGTCAAATTAAAATAATTGATTATGGATTAATATTTTAAGTGTGAATTAATTTTAGGCCTTTTTAATTATTTATTTTTATTGAATTTGAATCAATTAATTTGATTGAAATAATTATAAAAATGATAATTTATTATGTATATATAAAATAATATATTTAACATATAACGTGTCCTAACATGTCAAAAATATCTATTTTTTTAAAAAACGACGTGTCAACATGTCGTGTCGTGTTGTGTTGCATGTCGCGTGCCGGTGTCTATGCTACTTAACCTAAAATAGGTAGAATAGCTTTATTATTATAGAGTTATCAATTGGTATGTTCATCTAAGTGATCAAATATTTTTTGTTACCAATTATGTGTCCCAAAGATTTTTCAAGTTGCTACATGATCATGCAATGATTTTTAGGTGATTATTATGATCCTAAAGCTTATCTTATACATGCTGAAAAGGTATTTTAAAAAAAATCACTTTATTGAAAGTGCAGGAAGTAAACACTCAACTACTAAAATGCTTAAAGTAGAGTACAAGAAAAAAACTCAATAATTGTCAAGCAAGAATATACATTACTTTTTTCTAAGTCCCGAGACATAATCCTTGTGAAATACCAAGTTAGGTAAAGAATATTACATTGCCTTATTGTAAGCCTTAAAACATGAACCTCCGCAAGCTTGATGTCAGAGACAAAGCATAACTCCTAAATTTGAAGTAGATTCAGGTGGGCTTAACTTTTATTCATTTTATAAGGATGTTGATACTAATCTAGTATAAGCTATTCATTTCTTAAGAAAGTGATAGTCTAATTTGATTTTTTTTTTATTTCTACCTTGACTTGCTAAATTCTAAGCTATTTTGATTATTGGTTGCTATGTTTATTAACTAAGTTAGCATAATTAACACTAAGCTAATATAGTAAACCTAAATCTATTCATTGCCACTTGGAGATCTTGACACGCTGATCTTCAATTAATCATGTCATTTATTCATGAAATTACTTAACCCAAACATTAACAAGTTCATCCAATCAACCATTCCCCAAAAAAATCAAGTTTAATTTGGGAATTTAACATCAATCATATGGTTCGACCAAAAAAAATTAAGTTAGAGGTTAATTAATTATAGCTATGTGACTATTAAGCCCCGCTTGAATAATCCTCAAGAATTAAGCTCTCATCCTCATCCTTAAGCTACCAACCGAAGGGTCATGCATCGCTAATCAAAATTAGGAGCAGTCAATTATAAATTAATCACAAACAACATCAATTGAGTATGCTTCCACTTGACCAAAATGTCACCTTCTCTATTTTTATCCTTATTTCTGACTTTCTAAGTTTAATCCAATTAAAATTCTTGAAGAAGTTCAAATTGAGTAACTCCAAGTGTCAATTAAAGCTTAAAGTATCTATTTCAACTTTTGTTAAGGTCACTTTTTCCAATTACAAAAAAAGTAATTAAACCCATCTGCTTTAGATTATGCCATGTTCCTACCCATCTATTGTAAATTCGGTAAAAATATCAAAAGAACCTCAAAAAACATCAAATTTTATGGAGAGACGGCTCATTACACACTCTTCAACTTTCATTATTTGAACTTTGGTAGAAAAATCACTCCATATATGAGTAAAAATGCAATTTACCCCGAGAACTCAATCTAAAATAGTTTTTTAGGCCAATTCCGACGTTGACCTGATTTATTCAAATTGACCGACCTATTCCATAGAGAATTTTATAAAATTTTGGGTATTTGCAAGTCAAGATCCCATATGACTTTCATTTTTTGGCTTTTGTAAACAATCCTTAAAAGATCAATTATTTATAAAAACACATAAGATCAACACAGAGACTAGAATTCCAAGCCTAACACCCAATTTTTATGGTAACTTCATATTCAACTTTTACAATTCTAAATCTTCTTATCTTTAAATTTAAAGGTATGAATGTTAAATAAAATTCTCTAGAAGACAGTATCTTCATATTCTATATAGATTTTTCATAAAATTAAATAAGCACAATAAGGTCAAAACAGTTAAGATTTTTCAAAAATCATTTAAACATTTAAACTCATTCAACACATGCTCTTAATATTCATCTAAGCTAAGGCCATCCTCAACTTAGCTACTATGAACATTAAAACTCATCTTCAAACACTCAGACTTCAATATTCGTCAACATTATTCAACAAATCTTAAGAACCAATCAATCAACTCAATTTAGTCCTAAGTGATCATTCGTGCAACATACAACAACCTAAGCTCAATTAACACTCAAATCATCATTGATTTTAATCCTAAAAGCTTTGGCTAGCATAAAATATGAAACTCTAAACTCACCTCAACATGTAATAGATTTTCAGTTTCATCAAGCAATCCTAAATATGTTATTTCATGTTGCTTTGATCAAATTCCATCCTATCCAAACTTAAAATTGATCATAAATTGAAGTTATTATTTCGATTTTACACTATGATCAACCTGGGTATCCTATGATAATACTTTGGAATTGATGGAACAACTTGAGATCCTACCTTGATTGGGCTCTTTGGCGAGGAACAACGAGAATTGACCAAATTGGAGGACCTTTGGCAACTATTGGAGGTGACAACCACCACAACAACTTTGGAGACACTTCACTAAAGTCGGTCGCAAGTCACAGCCAACAGTGAGGAGTTGAAGATCATCCGGCGATTGGCGATTTTCCAGCAATGATGAAGATGTCAAGAGGGAGAGTTCAAAAGAGAAGAATATTTTGAAAGGAAATTTTTTTGTCATCAGAAAGTTTATGAGAGTATTATTTTATATTAGGAAACTAGACCAAGGGGTTTGAGGGTACATTTGGTTTAGTATTTTGAAATCTCATTAGGGAAATGCAAAGCTATTTAGCTTACTTTGGGCAAATGTAAAAGTCATTTGATAAACTACGTTTTGAGAAATAACTTAGAGAAAAATATCATTTGGTAAAAAACACATTTAAAAAGTCATTTGAAATAGTAATACTATTTTTAATTTTTTTTATTTTTTTAAATTGAAAAATTATATATGCAATTTTTCAAATATAATTATTAACAGTAATGCAAAAAAATAAATATATATAATTTTAAAAATACCAAACACTTCTTCGATATGGTCACTAGTAAGTCGATCTAGCGTTGGCAGCCATTGGTCAAGGTCGCCGAGGTCGAAGGACCTCCGGTGAGGGTCACACGACCATGGCAAAGGTTGCCAAAGGTCGCCCAACGAATGGCCACCGACACTAGATCTCACTCACCAGTGGCCATAGCCCTTTGTCGGACCAGAAAGTGTTTGGTCCTTCTATAATTAAAATAAAATGAGGGACAAAATGGAAATTTTGAAGAATTTGTAAGGGTAGTTTTGGAAGAAAATGAGTTTAGCATTTGATCAAATGTTGAAAGCCTAATACTAATCCCTACTAGCATTGAACTTTCAGCTTTCTCAATGCTGGCTTTCACTTGAAAGCTCATTCAAAATGATTGTCAAACGGTTTAGTATTTCCCCAATGGACTTTTGAGGCCTAAAAACCCTTGGGAATATTGAATCAAATGCACCCTAAGAGAGAAAATTTGGAGGGAAGTTTTCAAATTAAGAATTAATCCTAGTTGTACAACTCAACGCTATATTTTTAATGAGCAAATAAGCTTGTGATTGACTCTTGCAAATGCACATGGATAGGTGACATGGCACTATAAAGCTAGAATTAGGTGAAAATGAACGGCGATAATTAGGCTCTCGAGGATTTATGACATGGAATTAAAATTTTGATAATTTGAGAAAATGACATTTTTGCAATTTGGGAGAAAGGATCCAACCATTGATCTATGTGCTGGAATTATTGAATTTTGGGTTAATTTGGTTGCCTCGGACCAACCTTGGTCAAATCGGGTTAATCAGGTTGACCCAAGACTTCCCAGTGATTCCATCCCTCTTTAAACTACCTTGTAAGCTCAGTCATCTCCAGTTGTTCAGCCCATTGAGCCGATTGGACTTGGCCCGACCCCGTTGATCTCGATGTGTCGTTTCATGTTCACTTCCTCAAATTATCATAATTGTGCCCAAAGTGATATTGAAATTAAATCAACCTGGCCTAATGGGATTAAGAAAAGTTAAGCATAGCCCTACACTCACATTCGGCCAACTCGTTTGAACTCAAAATCTTGAGATTGGATTGAAATCTCGAATTATTATAGTCCCCAAATTAAATGCCCAAAAAGCACTAAGATCTAAATAAGTACGTCATCGTTTATTTAAGAAAGTGCTCCAATTACGCAAATGAAGTAACAAGTAGAGAGGATTGAGATGAATGCATGTAGACTTACGGTGGTTTGGTTTGGAATAAGCCTATATCCACTCTTCAAAACCAACGACCACCAACAAAGCTAGAATTTATTAGCAGTTCTTGAGATTTTATAGATGTAGATAGTGTTGCTTCTACTCAAAGCTGGTCGATCATATTACCAAGTATACACGCACTATAACAACACTTGTGCACTTATCAAAAGATTAACAATTAGTGTATAACCAAATTAGTCTATTAGGAAGTGTGTAAGTATCCTTGTAATTCTCATAGCTCGTCTTTATATACATTGGCTTACATAGATCCCTTTTATAATCATCGATCTTCAAATTGACTGTTTAATAGCCTTTAAGATAATTGATATAGTTGTTGTAGATTGTAATAAAATCACCAAAGATTTGATTGCCCATACAATTTGATCGTCCTAATGTCTTGCCATTTCCAAGAAAAGAGTCCAAATTAGGAAAATAATCCTTATCCAACAGTCTGATGATTAAAATATCGAATTCTCTTTAAAGAAAAAATCCGTAATTCCATATTTGTGATTGACTATTAGATTCCTTTAAATGTGTAATAACGGTCAAAGAATGTTTGGGTCTTCATTATGTCACTTGTCCGTTAGCAATTCTCAGTTTGATATAAGTCGTAGCTTCTATTAACTTTATATGGTTCTACCCAATGATCCAGTTGACAATTGTTTTGCCTATCAAACACCATCGATTTTTTCAAGCACGTACGTGGATTAGACGTCCACGAATCTGTTCCTGTATTGGTTTTTCCAAGTTCTCTCAGACTTCTCACTCTCTCTGACTTGTTCACCCTTAAGGTCTTTTCAATCTTTCAAGTTCTTTTACCTAGCACCTAGGATAGTTTCAATGGTGTTGAGTCATCAATAGTCACTTGAACAAAAACAACACTTGCATCCATCAAATCACAAATCATACGAGACTATTTGTCAATATTAAAATCTTCGGATTTTTTCTTAACAAAGGTTTATATGTCAAAAAGTCAAGATAGAGTAGACTTTTGTATTGCTCTTAAGTCTGGGTTCCCCAACAGTTAATTATAATGGTAAACAATTGGGTTGTTCAACCTAGCAACCCGTCTTACCTAATCAATGCACATTGGAACCAGATCGGTTCTCGATTCCAAAAATTAAGTTGCGATTTTTGGATCTATTTGATTTTTTAGCCGATCTTCAACCCTAGATTATCTCTCAAAGATCAGTTTTCTTGTCACTCCATTCTCAATTTTCTCACTTCTCGCTCCATTCTTCTTCTCTTTCTCTCTAAGCTCCCTCTTTTTCAAATTCCCATCGAAAGGCCCCCATTTTAATGATCTTAAAGCTTCGATTTTCTCTCAACCCATCAATTCAAGAACGTACTTGAATCAACCCACTATTTTGCAACGAATGATCAAGATTTCTACTTCAAAAGCTTAATTAAGTCTGGACACTCAATCCCATTCATCCCTGGAGGTTTGTTCCTTAATGACCCCCTCCCTTCGTGTTTGGTTGTTGTTCTAAAAATCGATCTTTTAAAGAATTGGCGATGAGTTTTCAAAGGAGACCGAATTATGATAAGAGTAAATGCGAGAGGACAATTTGGGAAGGGGTGTTTCTGTCTGTAAGTCTGTTGACGAAGGGAAATGAGGGAGAAAACGGGTATTTTAGTTAGAAATATTAATGTAGAAGGGAGAAATTGTGTATCTTTCAATATATAGAAAAGAGTATATGGAGACATAGACAGTGAAAATCAAAGAAAATTAAATCAGATATGTATAATTAAAATAAATATAAAAATCAGATGAAATATCTTAAATAAATCTAAGAGATATCTAAATATCCTAAATTGCTAACATCCCCATTAAATGCAAGTTGAGTTAAAACAAATCAACTTGAGTATGAAAAATAATCTAAATAATGTCGCAAAAATCTTCAATTAAAATAAACTCAAGAAATCTGAGATGAGGTGGCGCGTTATGCCACATGTGATGGCTTCAAGCTTAAGTCGAATAGAAGATTTTAATATGTTGCTAATGTGAAAGCTATGAGTCTGGTGATGGTGTTAGCTTCTCAAAATGACAAGTGAAAAGTCGAGAATCGGAGGCATTGGAGTCAAATAGCATGCGCCCTTTGCAGTCAACTTTGTTTCCGGTACAGTAACTTAAAAAACGTGGCCGATACAACTGATGTAGCTACAACAAGCAAAATAAGCCAACCACTACTAAGCAAAGTTTACTTGCAAAGACACACCTCCGTTGCATCAAAAAATACCCTTGAGAAAAAGAAAAACTTGACTTGGCGACATGTTGCCAACATCATAACACAACGCCATGGCAATGTCGACAAAGCTTCTTGGAACGACAGGTGAAAAGTCAAGAATCAAAGGAATTGGAGCCAAACAGCATGCATCCTTTGCAATCAACTTTGCTGCCAAGACAGTAACTTAACAAATGTAGCCCATATGACTGACATAGCTACAACAAGCAAAATAAGCCAAGCACCGCTAAGAAAAGTTTCTTGTGCAAAGATGCATCTTCATGGCATAAAAAATATCTTCAAGAAAAAGAAAAAGTCAACTTGACGATGCGTCGCTAACGTCATAACACAACCAGCATGGCAGTTACTCAAACAAGAAGAAGTCACTCAAATGTACACTGACGAGCGGTGAGGATGTAACTAGGGTTACCTCAAGGAGGTTAGCTCTAATACCAAGTTAGAAATAATCATGCATAAGGAAGAAATAGTGTATATTTTGATATATAAAAAGAGTATAAAGAGAGCCTATTTATAGACATAAACAGAGAAAATCAAAGAAAATTAAATCAAATATGTATAACCAAAATAGATATGGTAAATTAGAGGAAATATACTAGACATCTGTAAGAGATATCCTAATATTCTAATATTGCTAATGGTTGAATATGCAAAGCTCTCGAGGAATAAAAATGGAGAGGAAGCTAAAGAAATCGAAGCAGAGGAGAATGATAAGGGGAAGGTGAAGGGATCAGGTGCATCGAAAACCACGAAGCATCTGTGGGCTGGAGCTATTGCTGCAATGGTCTCGAAGTCTCTTTATCCCTCTCTTTAATTTTTTTTCTGTATAAACCAAAAAAAAAAAAAAAAAAAATTGGTAGGTTCAGGTTCTGCCCTAGGACCGGCAAATTCGGTTCAAAGTTGGATCCAAATTCCAAAATTTGGGACCGCCCTAACAAAGTGACTCTAGAAAACCGATCACGCCTAGTCTATTGCACTCTACTCATTAACAAAAGAACCAACGGAATCTCTCACAAATAGGTGTTTGGGACACAAGGGCTTGAAATAAATTTCCTAAAAGTACTCACGAGGGTCCCGACCCCACTCAAATCAAAATTCACATAAGATCTAGGTTAAAAGAGATGTTTTTGCCACAAAACTGCATATTCGATATTCCTGTCAATTTGACGGCTTATTCCTGGGCAGGAGTCCTTTCGCATCGTGGCTATTATGGTCCTCCTTGTCTTGACGCCCAATTTTGATGGCAGAGGTGCACATCACCAATGATAGAATTTCATCTCGGCGGCCGAAAGCCTTGTCTATCCTATTGGAAAAGTGCAATTTGGAATCCGAAAAAGAAATCAAATCCGGCGGACTGTAAAAGAAAACCAAAAGAGCCGAAATTCAAGCCCACGGTCCGGATAATTTGGGCTCGTAAAGGCCTGAAAACTTAACGCCTAGAAACTCATCATGTCCCCCAAGACTGATGCTCAATTGGATTTGAGATGCCAACTTCTTTTTCTTCCCTCTTTCCGTCTCTTTTGGCCTACGTTTTTTATGATGAGGATCACCAAAGAGCTACCTTCCATAGGAAACTTAAACACTCTCAAAGCTGATCGGCCATCACGTCACAATAATGGGGCAGTTGACCTGTAGGGGAGGTGGCATTATGAGATCCAACCACACTTAAGTGAGGACGTTGTTGGAGTACCCGATCCATGCAAATGTGACATTCATGTCAACGCATTTACATTGATTCTGCTCGCAGCGACTTGACTGTTGTCACTTGATGTCTCGAGCTTTGACATCCATTGCTGAGCAATTTAGAGATGAGACCCCTTGCCCTATATGCTTTCATTGAATTTTAAGCAGTAATATCAAGTGTAAATTAATATTATTAGAACTCTCGAAATAGCACTATCATGATACATTTATTTCAAATTAATTTTTATCTCACGAAAAAAAAATCTCAAACCAGTGTCATTGACCCACATCTACTTGGCATCTAATGTGGAAGGTATCTTTGGATCTAAGGTACTAGTGTGGGATTTTTTGCAAGACGAAAATCAATTTGAGGTAAATATGAAATTGGGGTATCAGTCTGGAATTTTAATAGTCCTATTCCTCCAAATTTTGAGGAGAGAAAAAGGAAAATGTTCTAAATATTGAGTGCATGTACTTCCGAAGTTATGTGTTAGGTCACAAAAAAGCCCTAATAGCCAGTGGAAAGAGAAGGTAACAAAGAATTGAAAATCGAGCTCATTATAATTGTTGGACTCAATTGCAACTCAAAGAACTAAACTTATTCGATTTTGTGAATTAACCCGATGATTAGTTGCTCTTTATTTTAGATATTCGATGCAGGATATTCTTTATGTAATTATACCCATACAAGAGGAATCAGAATCACAAAAAAGCCGCTAGGTCATGCTTTCACGGTTCAATATAAGCCCCACATACTCAACCTGCAAAAGTAGCAATTCTAATCAACTATGTAAAAGTAGGGCCCAAATCAAGATCTTTTCAAGAGAGAGAACACTTGGGACCCTCCCTCCCTCCCTGAAATCTTATGTAGGATTTATTTTGTGAACTTAGGAGTGCTCTGTCCAAACTCCTATTATAATCTCATCTGGGACAACTACATCGTATATAGTATTTACTTATTTTTTTTATGTGTCGTCGTGTGAATCTCTATCTATGTGTCTTTTGTGTGGCAGACAATTTCAGCAATTTTTACGGGAGGGCCCGTACATTGGGCTTTCTGCTATTGAACAACTTGCCATATACCATACAAAGATATATGCTTCCCAAGGATAAAGAAAGGAGCACCCATAATTTACCTCTTACAAGTTGAAGGCCCACTACAAAAAAAAAAAAAAAAAAAAAAAAAAAAAATGACAGAATATTATGGATGATGATAATTCTCATGCTCTTTTGGATCAAAGACCTTATCTATTCCACAAAACTACAAAGAAACAAAAAAATGGCAACTGGCAATGTCACATGCCACAGTGCAAAGAACAAGCGCCAACAGATGAAATTGACACAATGGGAAGTACTTGACTGAACAAATTTCTGCTGAGCTAATGGTTGATTAAGTACAGTTGATCATACGGCGAAGCGCGGGTTACCAGCGAGAGCGCTAGCAGCAACGCGATTAAGAAAAAGACGAGCGATGGGAGAGCGCGCAATGACGAGCTCTCGGAGATCTCCGACGAATCCACCGCCAAGGGCATCCCGTCGCTGTTGAGCGTGCACGACTGAGGGTGGGAGGAGCTCTCCTCGGCCATCATGAGGGCTCGTAAGACCGCGGAGACGGTGTGGATGTAGGCGGTCCGGTTCTTGGCGAGGAGCCACGTGAGACCCATCAGCTGGCAATCCTTGTTGCGCATCTTGGTGGTCCTCTCCTCCTCCAGTTTGCTTGAGTCTGAAGTGTTCCTGTTGAGCTGCAAACAGGAGATGGCGCTGATTGGACTCCAAAGGAGAATTGTTTGGTGAATCGAGGATTAAATACTCCAACTAAGTAGGTGCGACATCGAAATCAGAGTCAATTCCATGCCTCACTTGAGGCCTCTCTAACAGACAAAAGAAACATTTGCCGAAACGGGTCGCTTAAAATAAACAAATCTTGACCAATCGACTGAAGCTGATAGAAAAAGAAGCTATTAAGGAGACAACACTTAGGCTTCAAGCTATGACAGAGACGCATTCGAAGCCCTACTTTTGTTTGCTCTTTTAGTCCTTTCCCTTCACAATTACGCTTGAACAGAAATTGCATTGTCGATCCAACTTTGCAAGAGATGCAAGATTAATAAGATCTTAAGCATGAGGTTCCCAAAACGCCTATCAATGTCAGAATTAGCAATTCATGAGCGACAATGTTCTGAAGCAGAGTCATCCATGTGCTTTCTATACCAGCACAGATTGAGATCAAAACAGACCAAAAAGCATAGAAGTCTTCGGCAACATGCTATTTTGATTCATTTCTTGGTCATGGTCATTGAGGCAAAATGCTTTCACTACTCGACCTTCTCTAGTTTCTTTACTACTCATTTCTTCAAATGAGGCTTGAGAAGTAACGTCTTAAAGCATATTCAAGATCACATTTTCTTAAAGCATATTCAAGATCACATTTTCGGACAATCCCGGAAAACGATTTTGAGCAATTAGCCTATTGTAACATGCCTAGAGTCCAACCAGACTCAAGTACTAACTCAGCAAGCTCTATACATTCTTGCATGGTGCCCCTCTCAGGCTCTCAGCACCTAAATTGCAGAAGATAAAGAGAAAAGAAGGGAACTTTACCAACCCCAGTCGCATTCCAGACATACCCACCAATCGAAATCGAAATTGCAGCAGCAAGAAAACCGCAGAATCGTGCGCTAAATTAGCAAGAATTTGAGACTCTGCTGAAATGACTGACCTGGTGGAGACCCTTCAGGCACTTGGAGCACCCGCCGAGACCCGGAAACCCGTTCCCACTCCGGCAGTCTCGCTCCAGCCTCCTTACGCTCTCGTCCCCGACCAGCTTCCCCCGCCGGTTCACCGAGAACGCCGCGGGGCAGCTCATGGGGTGCAGCCTTATGCCGCAGTAGCAGTACACGACGTCGCACGTCTCGTTCGGCCGCGCCAGCGCCACCCCTCTCTCCCTGAACGCCTTCCCGAGCCCGTCCACGCACGTCTCCGAGTCGTCCGGCAGCAGCGGCATGTCGTACGCCGGCGTCCGGCCCCCGGCCCCTCCGCCGGCGGCGCCGGCTGCTGCGGCGGCGCTGCCCAGGGCGGTGGAGGAGTAGGCGGAGTAGAGCCACGCGGCCAGCACGGGGCAGCACCGGGTGCGCTGGAGGTCCCCCCACGAGCCGCCGCCGCCGCAAGCGGACCGGACGCCGCGGAAGAGCTCGTCGGGGAGGTCCAGGGGGCAGCCCGCGGCGGCGGACTGCTCCGGGAAGGCGGGGATGGTGGCGGCCGGTGATGGGTTCACATGGAGTGGCTGGACAATGGCCGGCTCCGGCTCCGGGTGGTCCGCGGTGGAGAGAGCCGGCGAGAGAACGGTGAGGAGGAGGAGGAGGATCGAGATCAAGAATGGTGGGTGGAGGGACATTGGTAGAGAGAGAAAAAGAAGAGAGAGAAAGAGAGGAGGAAGGAATGAGGAGGAGGGATGAAGGAGAGCTTCAATGGGGTCTTTTGCTTTTTTGTGTGCAAAGGAGAGAGGGACGATGATGAGTGTAAATTGATGAAAGGTGGTCGAAAAAAAAGAAGAGAGAGAGAGAGAGAGAGAGAGGAGGAGACAGGATGGTGGGGCTTGGAGTAAGCTTTGGAACCCCTGCTTTACTCCTTTGAGGTGCTGCTGCAGCATTTAGTACAGCAGTCGGCTCCAAACGACAATGGCAATCTTGCTGTGAAAATTGAAATTTCGACATTGGATCGAACTTGTTGACCATACTTACTTAGAAATATGTCAATTCTGAAGACAATGCTTACACATAAATCATTCATGAAGGTGTATGTTTAACTCGTGAACAAAAATCTTTTAAAAAATAAATACAAAATATTGATTTGAGTATTTATTACATGCATGACAGCATTGACCGATTATCTCGACATAATCGATGCACGAAATTTTCGTTTTCTCTGAGAATGGGTCCAAATTCAAGTACTATCTTTCGAGTAGTCATTTGTAGGGGGGTTGGAAGGTAGTATCATGGAGAAATCATTCATGAAGGTGTTGGGTAGTTTGGATGGGGTAGGAGAGAATCTTGATACTAAGCCATGTTCATGGAGACCTTTTTTGCCATATATGTTCACGTAAAACAGAATTAGCTGTAATGATGATAGTATGTTTCCTACGTGAAAAAGTCAACCAAAACTTGATGATGAATGTCGAAAGATCGACCGAGTAATTAAACATTTCGGATCCAACACAAGATATTATGTACCTCAAGCACAGCATCTCGCACAATAATACTTAAAACCCATGCTCACTGCTTTATGAATAAAGTCTTATCCAATATATGTGGATAGAGCAATTTGCATGCATCTATATGAGAATTAGTAAAGTCGAAGATTTGAATATATTGTATTATCGAAAAAGAAGAAATAAACAACTTGGATGAAAGTATGCAGTTTTGTTTTTTAAGTGATGAAATTAGTTTCATCATTCCTTTTTAAGGCCATAGAGTACAAATTTTCAATTTGCCTATCCAGTGCATGGTATGGATGTTGGAATTCACAAGAACATTCGAAATCACATCTATAGCAATTTTACTCGCTTCTATAATCGATTGAAAGACAATATTGTTGATGACACATGTGTCCTTTTTCACTTTGAATTGAATATCCAGGAAAGATGACATCTTGTCATGTGGGTTTACAGTTAAACATTAATCAAATGATGAGATTAAAGGGCTAGTTTAGATCTATCATTAGCTAGCTTGCATTTGACTAGTGTGTGCGGTGGGGATTCAAATTTCAGTGTGTGTCCTTGCAGTTGTGGCTAAGATTGAAGGTGTAAGTTGGGCTATGAAAGGGCCATGGTGGCTATTGTTGCTTGGCAAATCAATGGGACCATGGCATATTTCTACTATTGAAAACGTCACTCACTTATTGACAATTGCCAATGTGGGTATAGAAAAATAGTTCATTTGATTATGAATATAACCCGTTTGTTTAGACACCCATTTGCAAATTCTAATTTTTTTCGTTTTTATTATTTTCTTCGCCGGAATCACATCAATTATCTTGAAGAGAGTAATTATGCATACGAACTATTCTATGTCGCAGTTAGAAATCATACAAAAGGATGGAGACTAATATAGATGTTCATATATATTGAAATCACCATTTTTCTTGGTCAATCATTCCAATTAACTGACCTATAATTATGTTGAATACAATAATTTTTGTGGGAAATGAAATTCTTTGTGAACAACCCTGATATTAATTCGATTATTTTATTCAATTTGTGAGATTGGTGGGACATTTCATGAACCCGACATTCATCCTATCTCGGTAGGACCGAAATCGGAATCGTGAAAGCCACTTGACGGATGATGTTGTATCAAATCGAGTGGTATTCGAGGGAGTCACAGGTGCCAAGCCAGGGATTTTTTTTGTTCAATTCTTCACGAGACTCGACTCGTGTGTGTTCGAGACAAAACCCTGAGAGGTCCACGCCAACATGATCGGCTGGCGAATTGGACAGACCAGTCTGACCATGGTTGTGACAGGACTTCATGGCACGCTTCGATATGTGCCAAAAAGGAAGAGAATGCATTCCCCCTGCATAAAAAATTAAATACGGATGGTATCCTAAGATAGTAATTGTTTTATTGCACTAGTAATTATTTCCAATGTAAGTAGCTTTCATTACCACGAAAGCAAAAAAAAAAAAATCCTAGATAGAGACATAAATAAGTTCCTATTATATTATGTTGCACTTGTTATTTTAATTTGTGGATAGTTACCTAATTGACTATAAACCTAACGTACAAATGCTAATTCAATTCTCAACTTTTCAATTTTGCTAATTTAATTCTAAATCTTTGTGCAAAATTTCTAATGTAATCCTCCCAATCAATTTTCACTGGAAATCGCTGACTAATGGTAGTCTAGTTACCATTGATCGTCCTATATGACACACTGTCACGTTAACGATTTCCGGTGAGAATTGGCCGATAGAAATACATTCAAATTTTTCCACAAAAGTTTAGGACTAAATTGAAAAAATTAAAAGTTTAGAACTCAATTAGTATATGTTCGATAGGTTTAAGATAGATTAGATAACGTCACATTTTAATTTGGGATAAGGGCTTCGGTGAAAGAAAGATTTTGGGATGGGGGTTTCTGGCGAAGTAAGTGATCATAGTACAAAAGATACCATAGTTTATACTAATCAGAATATAAAACTATAGTTTTAAGGTAAACAATTCGTTGGGGATTCCCTAATATCGATGAATAACTCTTAAAAACTGCTTACATAGCCGTAGCTCGTATGTTCTAGTTTTTGGATTTTAGTAGCATGACTCAGAGATTCTTTTTTCGGTCAAAATCTGAAAAAAAAAAAAAAGGAGAATTTCGTCATTAATAATTATCACACTAGTACCCAACATTCTTTATCGCAGGCATTCCACTAACAATATTCTTCTGTCCGTCTGGAATTTCGAAAATATTAAACTAGAAAAACATGAAAAGATGCATCATTCGAGTGGGGCCTCCTCAGCAACAAACAATGAATTGAGTCCTTTGATGTGAAATTCCTTTTATTCGAGTATCAGTAATATATCCAATATCACTCGAGCTTTCAGGTTGGAGTTTGTTAACGATAATTCCAACCTGTCATTCATAAAAATAACTTGTTAGATGTTCTGTGTGGATGAAATATTTTGTGTTCATTTATACAAAATGAGTCGGAATTGGACATGAATTAGAAGGATTAGTATTACAAAAAATCTCAAATCAGTGTATCCGTGATCAATTTAGCCAAATTAATTTTCATGTCACAAAAAAAATACCAAATCGATATACTCATGACTAATATATTCTGCGTTAACCACTATTTAATATTCCTGTTAAATTGCTAAAGTGGAAACACACGTAACAATAACTTGGATGATCGGCAAGAGATGGATCTAGTATGGAGGTTCAATAGAAATAAGTCTCCTAAGCAGTGTCAATTTGGGGAAGCTAGATCTAAAGAAATGAAATGAGACTGGGATACATGCTAATTTTGTCCTCGGAACTCCCTCAAGTTTCAAAAATGTGCTAAAATCCCTAATTCTTGCCCCAATTTCATCCTGAGTTTTTGGTAGATTTATTGCGAATGTTCTAATTTGGGATTTTTTAAAACCTGAAAATTAGTTTGGAGTAATCATGGCATGAATATATTAATCTAAAAAAAATTATGGTGATAACTCTAATTAAAGAGAGGTTGCTTATGATATGTCCTAAAAGGAGCATAAAAAGTTCTCATTTTCCCTCTGACAGTGCAAGAAGCAGAATTAGGTTAATGGAGACTCCGAAATTCGAGCTAGCTTTTGGAAAGATAAATGAAAATTCGAGCTCAGCTAAAAGTGGCACGCATGCGCTTGAGCCTAAAGTTACTCCTGTTCTCTCCTTTTCAGTTTACCCCGAGAAACTTTTCATTGTTTTCTTTATTTTTTATGCAAATTCATGATGAACTCATGATTTATATGAATTGCTTTTAACTCAAGGGGGGCTCCTCAAAGAATGTGCGGCTTAACTCGTTGGTGCCCAGTAGAGTAGTAGGAGCCTGCTGCCATTGAATGTATCTAAGCCTCTTTGTCACAAGAAAAAAGCGATGCCATTGAAGTGCATTATTGTTGAGATTTATTATATCGATTTAATGCATGGAGTCACTGGAGAAAGACAAGAATGGCATTCTTGACATAACTTTGCTTTAAATGTTTCAAGTCGGATTTTGCGTTAACAATAATCAACTAAGACTTCAACAAAAGAAAATGAAGAAAATTATGCAAAACTCTCTCAAACTTAGGCTTCACTTGTTTTGTAAAAAATTTGACATTTTCTATAAAATATTTTTTCAAAATTCATTTTTCAAGAAAATCATAGCTTTTTCCAATATTTGGCTTAAATCTGAAAATAAACTATTAAATTATTTTTCATCATTTGAAAAGAAAATTTGGTTTAATTTTCCTAAAGAAACATGCTGAGGCCAGACACCAGAGAAGGCCACCAAGGACCTATGCATGGTTGCTAAGGACTTGAACACAACCGTTGGGGATCAAGGCATGAACATCAAGGTCATGAGCATGGCCATTGAGGACTCTAGCATGAGCACTAAGATCCCAAACTTGAGCTCTATGGACTAGCCTTGGGCTACAGTAACCTAGGCAAAGGAGCCCGTTACTAGTGCACACAGTCAAGAACCTTGGCACTTGGGCCCGACGTGAGAAATCAAGCCAAACCTTAATGGGCCTAGGCCCAAACACATGATGATAGGTTAATGTTGGTTATATTTGAGACTACATTATTCAGATAGATCAACAACTGTGCCACACCCGTATGAGTCGGGTTCGTCTCAAACAAAGAGATCATCTAATCAGAATCCTGTTGTGATATTCTTAGTTTAACTCACTAGAGATATTATGTACTTTGGCTTATCTATACCAAACCTCACGATTTTATCTTTTAGTGTATAGATAGGCACTTTTTTCAAGAGATTACCCATCTTAGTAGTGCTCTCACCTATCAATGGAGGGACATAACCGATGAATAAAAGATACAAGACTAAGCCATGGGAATTCCCTATTGGGCCAACGACTCATGAATGCCGCTAGGTTGGCTTCTTTTATAGAGGTGAGTAAGGGGGTCAAGTAGAGACCAAAGATATTGAGTGATCAATTTGGCTCCATAGGAGTAAGTCACGAAGATTGAGAAATAGCCTATAGACCATCCCTATGGGGCGGTAAATGGAGAGTCACCCCACCCTAGGACTATGGAACAAAGGGTTATTGCATGTCTTAGTAGCTAGAAGGAAAAGAAAGCTATGCCTTACAATAATGATTCTTTTAGCATTAGCCTATCAGGAGAATCAATTACTCAATCTTTGGGATAAGGATACCACAAGTGCAATAACTTTCATACGACACCCATTTAAGAGTTATAATCTTTTTCCGACCACTTAAGAGCCTTAACTTCTAAAACACATTCATTTGAGTGCCATGTGTGAAAGCTAGTATGAGCACCTAGAGGGGGTGAATAGGTGCAGAAACAATTTTGCGAGATATATGCAGTGCAAATCAACAATAGATTATGAAAAGGAAATTCTCAAAACAAATTACGATCAAAGTAAAAGAGTGTAGAGAAGAGAATATGAACACAGAGATTATAGTGGTTCGGCTTAATCCAAGCCTACGTCCACTCTTCCGCACTGACAGCCCAATGGCTGAATTTCACTATGAACAAAAGAGTTGTTACAGTTAGACTCTTCCTTGAATCCACAGTGTAGAGACTCTACTACACTTCCTCAAGGTCTCTCAATGATATAGATTCTCTTTTGTGTACAAGATTTCGCTCAGTAGTTTAATTAACTAAGAACAAGGAGCTTCAGACTTTGGAATTCTTCTATTGCACACACTCTTGAACAACTGGAACGTCTTCATTATATACTCATTTATGTCATCATACCCGTTGGCACTTACCAAAGAAATTCTTCCAATCTACCCATTGGACAGAATCAATTAGGAAGATCTTCGAGCTATTTAAGGAATATGACGATAGCCCATCAATCATGCTCGCCCATACAATCAGGATCTTGGTTTCTATAAGTAGAACCTTCCAAGTATACTTCGCCAATCAACGAATCCACGATTCCCAAATCAATCTTGATCAAAATCAAGGATTCCGACATGCTTTATCCAACCAAAAGATCTACTCCAATCGATAAAGTCAAATCCTTGACGAAACATCCAGTTTTGAATAAGTCTTATTTGACGGTCTAGAAACTGTCAATGAGGATAGACTTTGAGTCTTGAGTCTGGCAGTCCGGAGGTCTTCAAACTTTGATGGAAGAGTCTGCAAGTCTTCAGACTAGACTGATGAAAATGTTTTGTCAGCTTCAAAACACTCAAGGAAGTTTTCTTCAACACCATTGAGGACCTTGTCTAGTTGCCCGAGACTTGCACATAGCCGTTGGCAACCTAGGCATGGTCCTCAAGGCCCCAAGCATGGCTATTGAGGACTCTAGCAAGCATTGAGATCTCAGACCCGATCTCTATGGTTCCAGCCTTGGGCTACAATAACTTGGGTGAGGGAGCTGGTTGCTAGCGCACATAGTCGAGAACCTTAGCACTTGGGCCCCACCACGAGGAACCAAGCCTAACCTTGGTGAACCCAAGCCCAAACGCATCATGATAGGTTAATGTTGATCATATTTGAAAATGCGTCCTTCGAGTAGGTGGATGGGCATATCATTTCACATGTACTTCTATGAGTTAGGCATTTCTTGAACTGAGAGATTTGTGAATTGGGATCTTATTGTGACACCCCTAGTTTAACCCATTCGAAATATTATCTATTTTGGCCCATTTCACATTGAGCCTTATGATTTTGTCTATGGCATATATGTAGGCTCACTCATCGTAATAGTGCTCTCACCTGCTAATGGAGGAACGCAACCTAGGAACAAGAGAAATAGGGCTAAGCCATGGGATTTCCCAATTGGGCCAACAACTCATTAATGTTGCTAGATTGGCTTCTTCTATAGAGGTTGAGTAAGGGGGTTGAGTAGAAACCAAAGGTCTTGAGTGAGCGATTCGGCTCCGTAGAGGTAAATCAAGAAGATTGAGAAATAGCCCTACAGACCATCCCTATGGGGGCGGTGAATGGAGAGTCACCTCTCCCCAAGACTACAGAACAAAGTGTTATCATGCATCTCAGTAGCCAAAGCAAAAGAAAGCTATGCCTTGCAATAATGATTCCTCTAGCATTAGCCTCTTGGGATAATTGATAACTCAATCTTTGATACACTATACCCTAGATTTTGAGAGTCCATTAGCCGAAATTGATGACTTGGTTATAGGAATTGAGTACTTGAGCATCAAGCCCTTGAGCTAGACCTTATGGACTTAGGCTCGTGAACCAGATGAGGGTCTTGGGCCTAGCCTCTATTGACCTAATCCTAGGCACCTGTGATATCAACATGAGAGCTAGGTACTCAAGCATGGTTGTTAGAGACTAGGTCTTGGGCCTGACCTCCATGGACCCAAAAGGCGTCGATCAGTTGACCATAGGAGCTAGGTATTAGGCATGACTTTCATGGACTCAAGTAGGAGCACCAAGATCCTAAGCTTGGCCTCTATGGACTGAAGCTCTAGCCCAAGCATTAAATTGGGGTCCCCAATGATACTTACATGGGCGTGGGAGCCATGTCCCACGGCATAGCCACCAAGTTTGGGCAAACTTCATGAGTCGATTTGCCTACACGTCTTGCTTTTACTGCTAACCTCCATGGACCCAAGCAAGGCAATGGTTACTTGAACACAAGAGCAAGGTACCTAAGTTTAGCCACCAAGGCTTAAGCATGGCAACTAGGTCTCCGAGCTCAACCTTAGTGGACTCAAGCCCGAGTGCCAATGACTTGGGTCTAGAAGTCAAGTTTCCAAACATAGCCATTGAGAACTAAGCACTGACACTGTGGACCTAAGCTTAACCTTTATGGACTTGGGCCTGCCTTGATGGACCAAAGCCCAAGCACCAAATTAGGGTCCCAGGCTAAGCCTCTATGGATCTAGGCTTAAGCACCAATTACTTGGGCAAAAAAGTCAAGTATCCAACAAGCACCTTAGCACCAGAGTCTCAAGTCCGAGCATTAGTGACTTGGTTGCAAGAGTAAGAATTTAGGGTCTTGGGCCTTACCTTGGGTCACCTGGGCCTAGCCTTTGTGGACCCAGGCCCAACCACCAAGGAACCAGTCGTAGACTCGATGGTATCAAGAGGAGGAGTCAAGTACTTAGACATGGTTGGCAAAGATATGGGCACGGGCATTGCGATCTCGAGTATGGTTGTCGAGAACCTTGGCATGGGCACTAGGGTCACATACCTAGCCTATGTGGACCCAAGCACTAATGTCGAGGTTTGTGTCTAAACGTATTTGTGGACAATAAAAATATTTTTGTTCATTCATTACAAGTGATCATTTTTATGAAGATATTTTTTAAATCATTTATTTTTCGCGAAACAAACAAAATGTAGGAGTAAAAACCTACGTTAAACACGCATTGCTCCTTTGAACTTTGTTTAGTTACAACCATCCATTATATTTTTGGTTACCATGTAGTGCATATGGCTTCTAATAAGTAAAAGGATATTTTTATTATCTTGTTTAAGGAAATCTTTCTTTCGCTCTTGAATTCAAAATAAATAAAAAGTAAGAATATGGAGAAACATAATCTAATTAAAAGATCCATAAAGAAAAATTAAGTATCAATAATTATACATGCTAATGACTTATAATAAGTAAAAGCGTATTTTTATCTCTTTGCTCAAAGAAATCTTTCTTTTTCTCTTTATTTAGAAAAAGGAAAAATTATGAAAATAGAAGTAAAATGTTTATACAGAAAATAAGTATCAATGATAATGTTAAAAAAAAATTTTAATATTTTATAAATATATTAATAGAATTAATAAGATATTTTAAGGAAAAAACACAATTAAGTATAATGAAAAAAAAAATCGATAACAAAAGGTCAAATTAAAAACGGTATACTCTATATGCATTTTTAAATGGCTATGTGATGCATAAAAAGGATTTATTAGTAAGAAATATTTAAAAATATCACTTTGAATTTCAAATAACCATTTCCTTATATAAATTGAGATAGGGTTAACTAGTGGGCCGTGCCAAGCAAGAGATTTTCCTTGTCAACCCGCGGACTGGTCCTCGAAACGTTGGCCCGAGTCAAGCCCCTTGTATATTTTTTAATTGAGTTAAATTTTTTTGGCTGAATAAAAATTAGAAAGAACAATAATTAGAAATTGAATTTACAACTCCGATATTTGATAAAAATTACAAGAAATGCAAATATACCAGCATTGTAGGATTACTCCAAGTAATATATAATTAATGAAAAATCTCATTTAATTAGACGCAAATGAAGTACAAATGCATCTTCACATTATTCTTAAATACAAGTGCCCTAATGACGATTTTACACGGATTACACTTGAGAATTTCTAATTAATCTCAATGTCTTCAGCATGTTGTCTCTCACCAGGCCTCATACGATAAAGTGTCATCATTGTCGTCTTGTTCACATTTGGCACGTTCTGCTGGAGCCAATTCTTGCAATAAACCAATCATGCCCTCAGACAGCCCATTTCTATAGATTTCATGGTCAAGACGAACATGGACTCGAGTTGTACCGTAGAGGTTGGCGGTGTCAGTAAGTCACGAGCCAATATGGAAATAATCGACCAAGAAAATGAGCTCAGATTATGTGGCCCATTGGCATCTTTATAGATGGGCTTCCCAAGCAAACTACAAACTCAATTGTGGGCCACCTTGGTTTGGGCTTACAAACTCCAATGTGGCCCATGGAAATATGATCTCGGTGCTCCCAACCGAGGACGGGTGGGAAAAATTCTTTTAGGTATTCTCCAAGTACGCCTAAGCGAGGTAATAGGGAGGACAAACCTGCCATTGGGAGAGCAACGCTTGAGATTGAAAGGAAATTGAATCTTGCCATGGGATTTCTATAAGTTCTAACAATTCTTTTTACTAGTCCCACGTTGTATATGAAACTATTTGAGTTATCAATGCTGTTGAGCAAATCTATAGGGTTTGTTTTGCAAAAAATCAGTAACTAGGAAAAAAACTTTATTAACTTTGACCATTTATATTGTTTGGAAAATAAGTTTACGTTAATATTTTCCTTAATAAGCACAACTTATGCCTGTACATTTTTATTAATAAAGAAGATTAAGTGATACAGTTGACTGAAGTTAGAAAAATCTTTTGTAAATTATTGGTTTTTTGCAAAACAAGTGCACCAAAGAGAATACTTGGATACTTCTTCATTGAGGTTAATGGCAATATATTCATGATACTAAGAGGATGGTTCATTAAGTCACAGTTACATAAGAAAATGGAGGAACTTTACTCGCACCAAAACTTTAATCGTAAGAAAAGAATCCATCTATCTACCCACAAGATCATGCCTTAAATAACAATACTTATATTACCACAATGACATTATTGTTTACAAAAGGCTTTCTCTACTGATGCTTAAATGAATCCCAATCACCAACCCTTCTTTGCTAAAATTATATTGCCGTCATTATAACCTCTCCACAGACACTAACCTAACAAATCTAATACACAACAAAGCAAAGGAAAACAGAGCAAAGGGCCGAAAAAGATAGCGAGTGTTGCTTGGATAAATGTCTTCATCTCAACATAAGGGAAGATCATCAGGAGGAGGCAGCAAGCATTGAGAAGGGCCAGGCCCATTGGGTACAATGAAGGCCATGGCAAGGCCCCATGTAGTGTGCTCCTCAAGGTGGCAATGGATGAACCAAGCCCCCGGGTTATCAGCCTTCAGGCGGATCGCGGCCCATCCCCCGACGGGGACCGCCACCGTGTTCCTCTCGGGCGGGTCCACGAGGTTATAGCCCGCGGGATCGACGTTGGCATCGTAGTTCCCGAAACCCCGCCCCATGATGAAGAAGTTGTGACCGTGGACGTGGATGGGATGGTTCTCGGGGCTAAGGAAGCTCGTGTCCTGGAGCACAACCTCCAAGTTGGTGCCGAACGGCACCACCAGGAGCTTTCTTCCGAACTCGGTATTCATGTTCTTCGTGAGGGGGTTGACTCCGGTGAAATTGAAGGCCTTTGGGGGCCGCTCCGGGAAGGTCGAGGTTAGCATCTTGCTCGCGGTGAGGTTCTTGTAGTGCCTCTCAAGGATCGACATTAGCGGGCGGACGAAGGACTGGTTGTTCATCGATGCAAAGAACCGCTTCCCGGCATAGCCCTTGCAAGTTCGATTCGGTGGACAATCTTGGAGGTTGAGGCTGATGGTGGTGATCACTCTCCTATCGATTGCCTTGGGGACCTTACATGGGTATTGAGGTGTTGCAAGGCTCTTGAGCTTGTCCGAGAACTTTGTCGCAAAGGTTGTGTCGGTCATTTTAGGAAGATTAGGGACCACGACGCTAGGCTTGATGCTTCTGCCACTAGAATTGGGGCCTTTGTATTTTAAAAAGCCCAGTGTTGTGGAATTATCAAAGGGGAAAACGGAGGTGAGGTAAGGAGCGGCTGCCATTGGGAACATTCCTGAGGGGTCCGGCGCTCGGTTTGTCCGGAGCAGGACATTCGTGGTCTGCCCCGGCGCAATCATTATGGCCCGGATTGAAAAGGGCTTCGTGTAGGCCGCGTCGATCTCGACCACCTTCAGTGAGTGGTTGGCCACTGCGAAGAAGAGCTCGTGATTGAGTGCGGCGTTGATGATCCGAAGCAGGTACGTCTTGCCCGGTTCCACGGCCCGGATGAACGTATCTGCAGAGGCAGGAAGCAATTGGAGATTAAACTACAGTAGGTGATCATAGCCCATCCAAAAAAAGGGAAGGAACTAAAGTTTTGAGAAAGAGCAAAAGAAAAACATCTGATTGAGAAGGCACTAGTATTATGATACCTTTGGCAGAGCAAGGATAGAGAGGACCTGGAAGGCCATTGATGGTGTAAGCGTCTGAGAAATTAGGGCCACCACCATACATCATTTCACCCTCCACTGCATCAACATCCGCATTCCACCATTCACCTATTGTTTAGGGTCAAACCAGGTGCAATTCCAAGTCAGAAAGCAGTACAGACAGAAACAAAAAATAATTCAGAGTGAGGGAGCGAAAGTGAAAAAGGCCTTGGCCATCATATTCATTTGCATACATGAATTCTGAACAAACGAACACAAAGGGGACATTGGTTGCATGATGTGGGTCAAAGTTCTCGGACATAGAAGTGGACCTGTCGGATACACTACATGTGACATACACTATGTGCAAAAGTAGAAAGACATTTAATGTGTCATTTTTAAGATTTACTTCAACAATATGTCAGATGTGATTAGTTAAGAGATACGATATCTTAACTTTTAGCTCGCAAATTTGGTATTAAAAACCCTCTAAAATATATTCGAGTCAATTTCATGCGAAGCATATCATATTGAGATGAATATCAATGCATTTAAATTTATTTAAAGGGTATTATCTAATAAGATAGCTAAGCATTACCGAAAATGATGGGGATTTCAGCTTCAATCTTGGGTGAGAATGGGTAGGGCAAGCGGGGGTAGATGATGAAGGCACCATGTACGGAGGCTCTTTGCCAAGAGAAATGGGCGTGCCATAGAAGGGTGCCTCTTTGGTCCGCCACACTGAACTTATAGGTGTAGGTGTGCCCTCCTTTTATGGGGCACTGGGTTATGTAGGCCGGTCCATCCGCCCAGGCCGTCCTGTACTGCCTTATGCCATGCCTATGCCCAAGATGACAACATCAACACCACCTCCATCCTTAACATTCGTAAGCTTTTCAAAATGAACTAAATCGAAAGGGCTTCTAATCAAAGGTTGAGTTCATATGAGCAGAATTACAAATTTTTCATAAGCCGCCTTCTTTAGGCACTTTCCAATGTTTCCATGAATAGGACAAACCCTTGGAAGTGTCCAAAACCCTTTTGGCTTCCGGTTTAAAAAAGTTTAATCTTAACTTAAATTAAGTGGAGAAGATGCCAAGAATTCCTTAATTGAGTTTATGCACATCTATGCACTATAGATCCTTTGAATTGAGTGACTCTCTCCTAAATATATTACCTAAAACAAACATTTGTCTTTCCATTAAATTTTATTTTTTGACATAGCTAGTGTGCGAAAAAGAGCAGCTTGCATGCTAGAAAAATTGATATCCTCGTGCGATGGCAAAAGGAACGGGCCCGGTCGGATTCGAGGGGCTCATTTCGTACCATTGACCAGAACAGCATGATGATCGAGAAAAGAAGCAAAGAACGGGAGATATTCATGTAATAATGAAATAGGAAAAAAAGTGAATGAAAAGTACAATGATGTGCAGCCCAACATAATAAGAACCAATTAATCATGTGCGTGCATGCTTTGATATGTTACCAGTGGATCGTGGTGTTCTTGGTGATGCGATTGGTGACTTTGACTTCGACGTGGTCGCCTTCGTAGACGGCGATGGTTGGCCCCGGGTATTTGCCGTTCACCGTCAAAAGCGACTTCGTGTGGCACAGTCGGGTCACTTGTTTCCACTCCACCTAAGGGATAGCAAATATTTGGAGAGTAGGGTTTTTAAGTTAAACTAATCTCAGACGTCATAGTTATGTACCATTAGAAATATCTCATATCGATTCGGAAAAGAATTAGTGGTCAATTTATAAGTGTGAGGAAATATCTCACCTTTTGAGTTAGTTTTTCGGATAATAGTTGCCCAAAACCAACGAACGCAAAATTTTAAGAATGAAATTATGCAGAACATGTTTGCTCGAGTTTCAAGTTCTTTCTTTTCTCTCCTTTCTGATCCATGTCACGTAGGTGATTTCACAGACACATTTAGAAAGAAAGTGGAAGAGAGAGAGCTTACATTGAAATAAAAACGTTTGGTGTCTGTTGCGGCAGAGAAAGCTATAAGAATATTGCAAGAGAGGATCAGAACTAAAACCCTTAGAATCATGCATTGCTGGTTGGTACCCTCCATTGCAATTCACCTTCAAACCCCTCTCTCTCTCTCTCTCTCTCTCTCTCTCTCTCTCTCTCTCTCTCTCGCAGTTTATAGGCAATGGCTAATATGTTACAAGAGGCCCATGCACAACCGCCCATTATATATACAAGGAGATTCTCTCTCTCTTTGTAACCTTCTATCAGCATTGCTTTGCCTTTCGGGGCTCTAATTATTGTCCTAAATTATTCATATTTTACGGTTCCCTTGTTGTGGCCTGGTAGGTGAGAGTGAGAGCTGACACAGGAACATGTCGATTTGATCCTTCCAATTGAAAATGAAACTTTGGGTTACAATGACGCTAGGTAGAGTCCAAAATTAGAGCCAGCACTCCCCGTTTAAAATCTGCATAAGAAAAAATATGTTGGCCTTCTTGTCTGATTCTTTTCACCGGTTAACGCACTTCCTCTAGCCCCTTTCAGATTCCTATCGGTCAGCGTGGTTGTTTGTGGGGTGGTAGGTTAGATATTTAGTCAAGACAAAGTTGGACTAAACCAGTGTCTGTGCTTATCAGAAAAACTGGAAATTCTCTTGTTTCCTCTTACTCTCATCTAACGACCTTGGCTAACCACATGTCAATTTTATCCTTCCAATTGAAAATGAAACTTTGGGTTACAATGACGCTAGGTAGAGTCCAAAATTAGAGCCAGCACTCCCCCTTTAGAATCTGCATAAGAAAAAATATGTTGGCCTTCTTGTCCCATTCTTTTCACCGGTTAACGCACTTCCTCTAGCCCTTTTCAGATTCCTATCGGTCAGCGTGGTTGTTTGTGGGGTGGTAGGTTAGATATCTAGTCAAGACAAAGTTGGACTAAACTAGTGTATGTGCTTATCAGAAAAACTGGAAATTCTCTCGTTTTCTCTTACTCTCATCTAACGAACTTGGCTAATCACTGGAGTTGCCCCAGTGGCCACCCTTCCAATATGGAAGGGGGAGATGGGAGGTTCGAATCCTTACCTCATCGGGGGGTGAGGGTGGAGACGATTTAGTTTTAGGAGTGGGTTTCAACTCCTACGCCCTACAAGAAGGCAGGGCAAAAATCTAAGAGTGAAAGTTAAAATAGGAATAAAATAAGACCGACAAATAAAAAAAAATCTAACGACCTTGGCTTGGGGAGACTTTGCATGTGCGGGGAGGGAGAGAGAACCTACGTTGTTATCTACCAACCGACAGCCGAATATGATCATTCTTATGGTGATCGGTTCATAAGCTTTTTCACAACTTTGCTAGTAACTCATACATGACTGAAAGATGGTGCATTGAATCAAATATTTAAATTTTTCACCAATCATCCATCCAATGATGGCTCATGATGCGTGATACAAATCTTGTATGTGGCACCCCTCGCGTGTACGGACTTGCAAACAGGCTGCTTCAATTCGAGGGACTGACTTGATCGAGTCAATTCAAAGCCAATTTCGATGAAATCTACTTTTGATTCCTGAAAACTAGCCTAGGACTGGTTCAATGCGATTCTAAGGTCGGAACTAGTTCTCTTGGCTGGTTTTTGGGGAACAAGTTCTTTCTTCCAAAAGAAAATTTGATCTTACAATGATTCCAACCATGGAATCCAATATATGAAAATATTTCATACAAATAATTTGGCCAACACACCCAAGAAAGTATTTAATTGCAATGTCTATATAGATGAGAAAGGACAAAAATTAGGCTTTAAAATTGTTGCACGAAAAATCGTTCCTACGACAAGATCAATGCACTGAGATGTATATAGTTTTTAATTCTAGTAATTGAATTTAATTCACTTATCAGATGAAAACTTTCTTTTTTTGATTTGCTTGTCTAGAAAAATACTTTCCACTGGATGCGTTTTTATGGAAATATGTAAAAATTCCGAGACCAACATTGTAGCACCTCAAATTTTACCCACTTTTTCTTTGTCTAATATGTTCATATCACTTGATTTTTACCATGTTGGGTTGCTTGTGTCAAGAGCTTTTCAAGAAGCTCAATTTCGCTAGATAAAATTACAAAATCACAAAACTGAGGTTTTTGCCCATACCAAGGTCTAAGACATGATATATGAATCAAACGTCGTTTCGGTGACTTGAGACATTCAAGGAAAAAAAATCATTTACTACAACTTGGAGATCTTAAAAGTTCCATTTGATTCCAAGACCTTCAAATATAGTTTTAAGCTCTTGGATCTTTTTTGGGTATTAAAAGGCTTGACCAAAATTCGATCGATCAACGATTACTTTCCCATCCAATATCCTATCAGCCCACTTTTTCTTATGCCTTGGAATGCTTGTGAACCCTAGTTTCATAATGTGCAATTGAAATCTGGAAATCAGGACTTTCGTACATTGTGAAAGATGGGCAACTAGTTCTGAATGTTTAAAAAGTGACTATGGAAATTTTAGTGGCAATATGGATGTAAAAGACTTCTTACAAGGGGGAAAAACCATTTTTGAGGTTTAAAATGTGTTTCCAATCTTGACATGATAACGGGTTCAGTAAGAAATTACTAATCACAACCATCATATCCATGACTTTTCATCCAAGAATTAAGACCAAAAAGGTTAATAAATGATGACGAACGCACTTTAGGATTTTATTATTCTTTGGTAAATGCCCATGATTAGCTTATGGGAATTGATAATGGTTCAATGAACGTTGAATTAATGTCTGAAGAGCTTGAGCAACTCAATTCCTTCTATAAATGTTCTTCCTATTTAATAGAGAGAAAAAAAATATTTGCAACAGCCAACAAATGGATAAGTTCAATTTAAATTGGGCCAACAACTCATTAGTGTTGTCAAATTGGCTTCTTCTCTAGAGGTTGGGTAAGGGGGGTCGAGTAGAAACCAAAGGTCTTGAGTGAGTGATTCAACTCCATAGAGGTAAGTCAAGAAGATTGAGAAATAGCCCTACAGACCATCCCTATAGGGGTGGTGAATGGAGAGTCACCTCTCCCTAGGATTACGGAACAAAGTATTATCACGCATCTTAGTAGCCAGAGGAAAATAAAGCTATGCCTTGCAAAATGATTCCTCTAGCATTAGCCTTTTGGGATAATTGATAACTCAATCTTTGATACACTACACCCTAGATGGTGAGAGTCCATTAGCCGAAACTGATGACTTGGTTACAGGGATTCGAGTACTCAAGCATCAAGACTTTGAGCTAGACCTTATGGACTTATAATGAGAGTCATGGGCCTAGCCTCTATTGACCCAGCCCCGGGCACTGTGATATTAGCACGAGAGCCGAGTACTCAAGCATGGTTGTTAGGGACTAGAACTTGGGCGCGACCTCCATGGACCCAAAAGGCATCGGTGACTTGGCCATAGGAGCTAGGTATTAGGCATGGCTTTCATGGACTCAAGTATAGGCACCAAGGTCCTAAGCTTGGCCTCTATGGACCAAGGCTCTAGCCCAAGCTTCAAATTGGGGTGCCGAGCAGTACTTACATGGGCGTGGGAGCCATGTCCCACGGCATAGCCACCAAGTTTGGGCACCACTATCTCAAACCCAGCCTCCATGGACCCAAGCAAGGCATTGGTGACTTGAACACAAGAGCAAGGTACCTTGGTTTAGTCATTAGGGCTCAAGCATGGCATCTAGGTCTCCGAGCTCAACCTTAGTGGACTCAAGCCGGAATACTAATGACTTGGGTGTGGAAGTCAGGTTTCCAAACATAGCCATTGAGAACTAAGCACCGACACTGTGGACCTAAGCTTGACCTTTGTGGACTTGGGCCCACCTTGATGGACCCAAGCCCAAGTGCCAAATTAGGGTCCCAAGTTAAGCCTCGATGGATCTAGGCTTAAGTGCCAATGACTTGGGCACAAAAGTCAAGTATCCAAGCATGGCATGCCTATGACTCGAGCACCATAGCACTGGAGTCTCGAGTCCGGTGTTAGTGACTTGGTTGTGAGAGTAAGAACTTAGGGTCTTGGGCCTTACCTTGAGGCACCTGGGCCAACCTTTGTGGACCTAAGCCCAACCACCAATGAACGAGCCCTAAACTCGATGGAATCAAGATGAGGAGTCAAGTACTCAAACATGGTTGGCAAAGATATGTGCAAGGGCATTGTGATCTCAAGTATGGTTGCCGAGAACATTGACATGGACACTAGGGTCACATTCCTAGCTTGTGTGGACTCAAGCACTAATGTTGAGGTTCATGTCTAAACATTTTTGTAGACGACAAAAATATTTTCGTTCATTCATTACAAGTGATCATTTTTAAGAAGATATTTTTTAAATCATATTTTTTTTGCGAAACAAACAAAATATAGAAGTAAAAACCTAGGTTAAACACTCATTGCTCCTCTGAACTTTGTCTAGTTACAACTGCCCATTATATTTTTGGTTAACATGTAGTTCGTATAGCTTCTAATAAGTAAAAGGATATTTTTGTTGTCTTGTTTAAGGAAATCTTTCTTTCGCTCTTGAATTCAAAATAAATGGAAAAAGTAAGAATATGGAGAAACATAATTTAATTAAAATATTTATAAAGAAAAATTAAAAATCAATAATTATATATGCTAATACTTATCATAAGTAAAAGCATATTTTTATCGCTTTGCTTAAGGAAATCTCTCTTTTTCTTTATTTAGAAAAAGGAAAAAGTATGAAAATAGAAGTAAAATGTTTATACAGAAAAATAAGTATCAATAATAATAAAAATTAATATTTTATGAATATATTAATAGAACTAATAAGATATTTTAAGCAAAAAAACACAATTAAGTATAATGAAAAAAAAAATCGATAGCAAAAAGGTCAAATTACAAAACGGTATACTCAATATGCATTTTAAAATGGCTATTTGATGCATAAAAAGGATTTATTAGTAAGAAATATATAAAAATGCCACTTTGAATTTCAAATAACCATTTCCTTATATAAATTGAGATAGGATTAACTAGTGAGCCGTGCCAAGCAAGAGATTTTCCTTGTCGACCCGCGTGCCGGTCCTTGAAACGTTGGCCTGAGCCCATTGTATATTTTTTAATTAAGTTAAATTTTTTGGCTGAATAAAAATTAGAAAGAATGATAATTAAAAATTGAATTTACAACTCCGATATTTGATAAAAATTACAAGAAATGCAAATATAACAGCATTGTAGGATTACTCCAAGTAGTATATAATTAATGAAAAAACTCATTTAATTAGACACAAATGAAGTACAAATGCATCTTCACATTATTTTTATATACAAATGCCCTAATGACGATTTTACACGGATTACACTCAAGAGAATTTCTAATTAATCTCAATGTCTTTAGCATGTCGTCTCTCACCAGGACTCATATGATAAAGTGTCTTCATTGCCGTCTTGTTCACATTTGACACGTTCTGCTGGAGCCAATTCTTGCAATAAACCAATCATGGACAAGTTGTCTTGACCTCTCTTTTTCCGTCCGAGGGAAAGAGGAAGAGGTTTAGGGATATTTGCCTAAAGAGGCAGATAAGCGGCCCTAAATTAAGTGCGGGCTCTCCCAAGCCCATACCTCATGCGACATTAGATTTTGTTTTTCAGTTCTTAAGAGCCTATGTATTTCTAGGAGTCATCACTAGCCTATTGGGGTCGACTAGAAACCAATAAAGACATGGGAGTGTTGTCTGGATTTCTACGCAACCAGAGATTTCTAGAAACAGAGACTTGTTTACGCCAATGTTTTTATTAGCACCCTTATGGTACCACTAACTTGGAATGTTGTTTATCTAAATAGCCACACAATCTTGATTACCTATTATAATCTTTATGAAACCACTAAGTGTCCATGCAAATGTTTTTGTAGGTTTTTCTTTTTTAATGCCTAAACTAATCTTAACATAATTTAGAAAAGAAATTTACACTCAAATTATTGAAAAGCGGTGCGGTAAATAAACATCCGAGAAATTGAAATGACTTGAAAGTAATGCGAAAAAGAAAGACCCGATACAAGCCGGGCAAATAATATTACATGGCCTTGTTATCACGCCCCGAGACAGGACCCCCCGTGAGCAAAATGAGAATTTAAATATGCATGAAATTACTCTAAATAATTTTAATCTATGCAAAATGGATTATTTACAAAAATGATCATAAAATACCAAAATGGCATTAAATTATGAAATTTACCTTTTAAAATTAGAAAAATTTCATAGATGTCAATTTTGCCTTAATTTGATACCATCTATCACTTTTATATTTTTTTTGAAATTTTTGGATTTTTGGATTTTTTTTATTTTTTTAAATAAAAATAATAATTTCCTAAACCGATATATGCTAACATTGAACAACACAGCACATGAATATCACAATAACCAAGCTCAAATCGACCGTTTCAAGATCGAAACTTGGTTTGCGCATTTCGTTGAACACTTGGCGTACATCAAATCACCCAAACTAGCTTCCTCGAGCCATGTTTGCAGCCTTGAATCTCAACCCATAAGCAATCTCATGTCGAACTAAAGTATCAAAATTATACTACCATATGCAAGAAGCAATATTAGACAAAAATCATAGCTTAAAACACAAAAGAACTAAGTTGAAATCGGTCTCAAATATGCGAGTTTGAGCTGATTTTGCAAATCTGAGTTTGAACCCAAGTCAAGCAAACAGGTTGCATGCTCATATTCAAGCCCCGACACTCATCACATACAAGATCTAAGGAAAACATTACTTGATTCGAATGAAAGTAGGTAATATGAGCTTTCAAATGCAACAAATATCATAGAGAATGACCAACCGAACACATCAAAACAACCTCTCCAAAAAGCACACATGCAAAACTCTTGAAGTGATTTCAACACTTAGAAAAATTCCAGCCTCAAAATCAGTTTCTTGGACTAGTTTTCCTCTTGATTTTTCACTATTAAAACATGTTCAAACTCGAACAAAAATACATCTAGGATACTTAACTTGCTTCCTAGTTTTTTTTGCAAGTGGTTCTTGGCCAAGGAAACCAAGAAATTATCCTCAGGGGGCACGTGGAAGTTGGCTCCTTCAAATTGGAAATGTGATCCGCAAAAACAATAACTGACAACGAAGGTTTTCGTTAACCTCTAAAATTAGACTTCAATACCTCTTTTGTTGGAAAACCTAACACAAAACCAAACTATATGTATTATAGTTTGGGATAAAAGTAAATATTTTCCTCATTTGTCTCTCAATCTTCTCAAAAACACTTGCTTTCCCTCACCCATGACCAATTAGGCTCAACACCTAGAAAAATTTTCGAACTTTCTTGGCCCGTTAGGAGGGTGGTTTTCGAGGGGCTTTAGGAGACCTTCCCGAGCTCCATTTGGGACATGCGACCTATGGATAGAAATATCTTTGAGTGAAGTTTCACTCTTTAGTTGAAGGTTTTGGCTAATTTTGTCCACAGATGTGTGAAAATTTCACTTTTCTCTCTCAAGGTCGGTCTGGAATTTATGGGTTTTGCCTTTCTGGAGTTGCTTCTGAGGGCCTCTTTGGGGGACGACCATGAGCTCTCCCCTCTCTTTTCTCCTCTCCTCTCTTTCGTCCCTTGAAAGACCTTGCTTCCTGCGATCTTATCCCCTGAATTAAGGGATTTTTGGTTGGTCTTTTGTCCACCTACCAAGCCTGTCAACAGGGCTACTTCAACAACTTTCTGACTTAGCCAGATTTTCAATTTCTGCAGATGTTGAGTGTCCGAATTTGGTGCGATTTTCCCGTGCCTTCAGCAGCTTATCTCTGACCAATGTTTGTCCACTTGCAGTACCAATAATATTCTTCCATCATGTGCAGAGATCAGGCTGGTTGGGCAGTTGAGGAGAATATGGCGGGGCCACCGAGTTGCTTACTTAGCAACTCAGAATTGAGACCAACTCGTGGACTAAGTTTTGGCTGCTGATTTGAGTGCTTTAATCCATCAATTTTGCTGTGATTTTTGATCAATTAGTGAGTACATGTATAGTAGTTTAAGATCTCAACCAAATTTCGCAATTGTGCCCACCTAATTTTGCAAGAAATTCCTTCAAAGTTGACCATTTTCTTATCTGAAATACCTAATTCAATACAAATTTGGTCTTTTTGGCTCGATTTGATTGATTCGACTTTGCCCAAATTCAATTTCAACTTAATTGGTGACCAAGATGATGATTTACGGGCTCAGGCACAAATTTTGCAAAATTTGCAAATTGGTCTATCAACTTTTGGAAATTGCATTTTGGCCCCAACTTGCCATTTTAATTCCAATCTGACCTCCTGGGCTTGGCTAGTCACATTTAGATCATTGGCCCCAACTTTTTTTCTTTTCTTTTTTTTAATCTTTTTATATTTTTTCTTTTTTTCTTTTTTTTTTTTTTTATATTTTTCTTTTTTTTTAAGTAAAAACATCTTCCATTTAAAAACTATATTAAATGCCTAGATAATCTATATGCAAGAATTTAACTTGAAATATTTTTGTGGAAAAACGAGTTCCTATTTTTTGGAAATGATTTTTGGGCAAAAATTTAGGTGTCAACACCCTCAGACAGCCCATTTCTATAGATTTCACGGTCAAGACGAACCTATTGCATTCTGTAATTTGTTGGCTAGTAGTGAGCATGGACTCAAGTTGCACTGTAGTGGCCGGCAATGTCGGTAAGTCACGAGCAGAGATGGAAATAATCGACCAAGAAAATGGGCTTAGATTATGTGGCCCATTGGCATCTTTATAGATGGGCTTCCCAAGCAACCTACAAACTCAGTCGTGGGTCACCTTGGTTTGGGCTTACAAACTCCAATGTGGCCCATGGAAATATGATCTCGGTGCTCCCAACCGAGGACGGGTGGGAATTCTTTTAGGTATTCTCCAAGTACGCCTAAGCGAGGTAGTAGGGAGGACAAACTCGCCCTTAGGAGAGCAACGCTTGAGATTGAAAGGAAATTGAATCTTGCCATGGGATTTCTATAAGTTCTAACAATTCTTTTTACCCGTCCCACGTTGTATATGAAACTATTTTTCTTATCAATGCTGTTGCACAAATCTATAGGGTTTGGGTTTGTTTCGCGAAAAATCAGTAACTAAGAAAAAAACTTTATTAACTTTGATCATTTATATCGTTTGGAAAATAAGTTTGCGCTAATATTTCCCTTAATAAGCACAACTTATGCCTGTACATTTTTATTAATAAAGAAGATTAAGTGATACGATTGATTGAAGTTAGAACAATCTTTTGCAAGTTATTGGTTTTTTGCAAAACAAGTGCACCAAAGAGAATACTTTGATACTTCTTCATTAAGGTTAATGGCAATATATTCATGATACTAAGAGGATGGTTCATTAAGTCACAGTTAGAAAATGGAGGAACTTTAGTCGCGCCAAAACTTTAATCGTAAGAAAAGAATCCATCTATCTACCCACAAGATCATGCCTTAATAACGATACTTATATTACTACAGCGACATTATCGTCTACAAAAGGCTTTCTCTACCGATACTTAAATGAATCCCAATCACCAACCCCTCTTTGCTAAAATTATATTGCCGTCATTATAACCTCTCCACAGACACTAACCTAACAAATCTAACAGGCCATAACGGAGAAGAAACTCTAGTAATCCTCTCTCCCGCACGAACCTATGCTGCTTCGACTCCAGAGGTCACATATCGTGCTCAAAACTCTGTTGCTTTAACTTGACCCAACCCTAGCAAGGGCCTGAACAGAGCAGACCCACGGTCAAGCACAGACACTAACGGCGGAAACTCCCCAGATGCGGACCCCTCCCTCATCTATCTCGCTCGAACCCTGCTGCTTCGACCGGACCCAAGCGACTGAACAGTAGACATCCAGTGTCAAACACAAGTGTGAACAGAACAGGATCTGCAGAGGACGCCTCTTATGTCCGAATTTATGCAGATCTACCCCTCACCGAGCAGAGTCCAGATGCGAATAGAGGAGACTTCCCACCAGATGCAGACATATCCCTCATCTCTCTCGCTCGAACCCATGTTGTTGCGACCCAAACTGAGCCACTAAACAGCGGAGAACCAGCGTCGAACACAGATGACAACAGAACAGGATCTGTAGAGGACGCCTCTTCTACCCGAGATTCTACAGATTTACCCCTCTCTGAGCACAACTCAGATGCGAATGGTGGAAACTCCCGACCAGAGACTTCTCTTTGTTAAGGAAATAAGAACAACTCAGCCAACGCAGAGTGACTACTCTGCTGTCACAACTTCAACAAAGGAAGATAATGAAAGTGAAAGGGCTGCAGTTATTGTAAAGATCAGAGGAAGTATAGCACAAAGCGAAGCACATAAGTCAGGGGAGACTATTTGACTGGGAAAGCCACGTCATCATGAAGTGAGTCGGTGATGAAGACCTCAATTTACACGTGTGCTGTTATTCAGTTTAGGATGAAACAAATTAGAAACAGTTTTCTTCTTTTCTGTTTTAAGTTCAGTTTTCCTTTCTTCTTCTTCGATGAGTCTTCTTAGCAGCTTTGTTGAGTTCATAAGAGAGAGTGAAAAAACAGAGCAAGCCATTGATGAAAGCTCTGTGTTGAATAGCCTGTACTATGAAGATACTGAGAGATAGAACAGAGCAATTTATTCATTGATGTTCTAAGATGTACAGCTTTGTACTACAAATACATTGAAATAGAGAGATTCAAAAGCTTCTTGCTTATTCTTCAGCTTTCAGTTCATTCTTTTCATCTTCACACTCTTGATGGAAACTCGGACGATCGAAGCCGACAGGACAAGAATGGAAGGAAGAATCGAGCGGCCATAGCACGTGTTGTCCGAGATGCGTTTGGGAGGATGCTCGACGGCTTCTCCAAATCAATGCGGCGTTAGTTGAAACCCTAAACTTTCTTTTCCCCAGATCTACAAAGACACTCGAGCTTCATTCTGACTATAGTGTACTTGTACACTGTGTAAACTCGGCTGATCAGATTAACTGGGAAGTACAGCCCCTGGTGGACAGGGCCAAGGAGCTGAAGAACAAGTTTTCGGGCCTCTCGATAGCCCATTGCAGCTAGAATTCCGACAAGCTCGCCGATTGGTTAGCCAAATCACAACGGTTAAACGCTTTACCTAAGAATTGGGTCACCCACCCTCCTTTTACTCTTTTTAATATATTATGCTCAGATGCTCTTGATATAATTTTACTGTACTCCATTAAGTAATGAATATCCCGAGTAATTTCGACCAAAAAAAAATAACAAATCTAATACACAACAAAGCAAAGGAACACAGAGCTAAGGGCAAAAAAGATTACGAGTGTTGCTTGCATAGATGTCTTCATCTCAACATGAGGGAAGATCATCAGGAGGAGGCAGCAAGACTTGAGATGGGCCTGGCCCATTGCGTACAATGAAGGCCATGGCAAGGCCCCATGTAGTGTGCTCCTCAAGGTGGCAATGGATGAACCAAGCCCCTGGGTTATCCGCCTTCAGGCGGATCGCGGCCCATCCCCCGGCGGGGACCGCCACCGTATTCCTCTCGGGCGGGTCCACGAGGTTATAGCCTGCGGGATGGACGTTGGCATCGTAGTTCCCGAAACCCCGCCCCACGATGAAGAAGTTGTGACCGTGGACGTGGATGGGATGGTTCTCGGGGTTAAGGAAGCTCGTGTCCTGGAGCACAATCTCCAAGTTGGTGCCGAACGGCACCACCAGGAGCTTGCTTCCAAACTCGGTATTCATGTTCTCCGTGAGGGGGTCGACTCCAGTGAAATCGAAGACCTTCGGGGGTCGCTCCGGGAAGGTCGAGGTTAGCATCTTGCTCGCGGTGAGGTTCTTGTAGTGCCCCTCGAGGATCGACATTAGCGGGCGGACGAAGGACTGGTTGTTCATCGATGCAAAGAACTGCTTCCCGGTGTAGCCCTTGCAAGTTCGGTTCGGCGGACAATCTTGGAGGTTGAGGCTGATGGTGGTGATCACTCTCCTATCGATTGCCTTGGGGACCCTACATGGGTATTGAGGTGTTGCAAGGCTCCTGAGCTTGTCCGCGAACTTTGTGGCAAAAGTGGTGTCGGTCATTTTAGGAAGATTAGGGACCACGACGCTAGGCTCGGTTCTTCTGTCACTAGAATTAGGGCCTTTGTATTTTAAAAAGCCCAGTGTTGTGGAATTATCAAAGGGGAAAACGGAGGTGAGGTAAGGAGCGGCTGCCATTGGGAACATTCCTGAGGGGTCCGGCGCTCGGTTCGTCTGGAGCAGGACGTTCGTGGTCTGCCCCGGAGCAATCATTATGGCCGGGGTTGAAAAGGGCTTCGTGTAGGCCGCATCGATCTCAACCACCTTCAGCGAGTGGTTGGCCACTGCGAAGAAGAGCTCATCATTGAGTGCGGCGTTGATGATCCGAAGCAGGTACGTCTTGCCCGGTTCCACGGCCTGGATGAACGTATCTGCAGAGGCAGGAAGCAATGGGAGATTAAACTACTTTAGGTGATCATAGCCCCCCCAAAAAAAAGGGAAGGAACTAAAGCTTTGAGAAAGAGCAAAAGAAAAACATCTCATTGAGCATGCACTAGTATTACGGTACCTTTGGCAGAGCAAGGATAGAGAGGACCTGGAAGGCCATTGATGGTGTAAGCGTCTGAGGAATTAGGGCCACCACCATAAATCATTTCACCCTCCACTGCATCAACATCCGCATTCCACCATTCACCTATGGTTTAGGGTCAAACCAGGTGCAATCCCAAGTCAGAAAGCAGTACAGACAGAACCAAAAAATAATTCAGAGCGAGAGAGTGAAAGTGAAAAGGGTCTTGGCCATCATATTCATTTGCATACTGGAATTCTGAACAAAAGAACACAAAGGGGACATTGGTTGCATGATGTGGGTCAAAGTTCTCGAACATAGAAGTAGACCTGACGGATACACTACATGTGACATGCACTATGTGCAAAAGTAGAAACGTGGACTCGACAATCAATGTGTTATTTTTAAGATTTACTTCAACAATATGTCAAATGTAATTAGTTAACAGATATGATATCTTAATTATTAGCTCGCAAATTTGGTATTAAAAACCCTTTAAAATATATTTAAGTCCATGTCATCCGAAGCATATCATATTGAGATGCAGATCAACGCATTTAAATATATTTAAAGGGTATTATCTGATAAGATAGCTAAGCATTACCGAAAATGATGGGGATTTCGGCTTCAATCTTGGGTGAGAACGGATAGGGCAAGCGGGGGTAGATGATGAAGGCACCGTGTACGGAGGCTCTTTGCCAAGAGAAATGGGCGTGCCAAAAGAGGGTGCCTCTTTGGTCCGCCACGCTGAAGTTGTAGGTGTAAGTTTGCCCTCCTTTTATGGGGCATTGGGTTATGTAGGCCGGTCCATCCGCCCATGCCGTCCTGTACTGCCTTATGCCATGCCTATGCCCAAGATGACAACATCAACATCAACTCCATCTTTAACATTCATAAGCTTTTCAAAATGAACTAAATCGAAAGGGCTTCTAATCAAAGGTTGAGTTCATATGAGCAGAATTACAAATTTTTCATAAGCCGCCTTCTTTAGGCACTTTCCAATGTTTCCATGAACAGGACAAACCCTTGGAGGCATCCAAAACCCTTTTGGCTTCCGGTTTAAAAAAGTTTAATCTTAAATTAAGTGGAGAAGATATCAAGAATTCCTTAATTGAGTTTATGCGCATCTATGCACTATAGATCCTTTGAATCGAGTGACTCTCTCCTAAATATATTACCTCAAACGGTCGGAAATGCCTTTTTTTAAACATTTGTCTTTCCAATTTATTTTATTTTTGGCATAGCTAGTGTGCGAAAAAAGAGCAACTTGCATGCCAGAAAAGTCGATATCCTCGTGCAGTGACAAAAGGAACAGGCCCGGTCAGATTCGAGGGGCTCATTTCGTAGCATTGACCGGAACAGCATGATGATCGAGAAAAGAAGCAAAGAACGGGAGATATTCATGTAATAATGAGCTAGGAAAAAGTGAATGAAAAGTACAATGATTTGCAGCCCAACATAATAAGAACCAATTAATCATGTGCGTGCATGCTTTGATATGTTACCAGTGGATCGTGGTGTTCTTGGTGATGCGATTGGTGACTTTAACTTCGACATGGTCGCCTTCGTGGACGGCGATGGTTGGCCCCGGATATTCGCCGTTCACCGTCAGAAGCGACTTTGTGTGGCACAGTCGGGTCACTTCTTCCCACTCCAACTAAGACACAGGAAATATTTGGAAAGTAAGGTTTTTAAGTTAAATTAATCTCAAATGTCATAGTCATATACTATTAGGGTTATCACAAATCGATTGTGAAAATGGTTAGTGGTCGATCTATAAGTATGAGGAAATGCTTCAAACCTTGGAGCTAGCTTTTAGGATAAAAATTATCCAAAACCAACCAACGTAAAGTTTTAAGAATGAAATTATGCGAAACGCGTCCACTCGAGTTTCAAGTTCTTTCTTTTCTCTTCTTTCTTATTCATGCCATGTACGTGATTTCACAAACACATTAGGCAGAAAGCAAGAGAGAGAGCTTACATTGAAATGAAAACGTTTGGTGTCCGTTGCGGCAGAGAAAGCTATAAGAATATTGCAAGTGAGGATGAGAACTAAAACCCTTAGAATCATGCATTGCTGGTTGGTACCCTCCATTGCAATTCACCTTCAAAACTCTCTCTCTCTCTCTCTCTCTCTCTCTCTCTCTCTCAGTTGACAGGCAATGGCTAATATGTTACAAGAGCCCCATGCACAACCACCCATTATATAGAGAAGGAGATTCTCTCTCTTTGTAACCTTCTGTCATCATTGCTTTGCCTTTCGGGGTTCTAATTATTGTCCTAAATTATTTATATTATACGGTTCCCTTGTTGTGTTGACGCGGTAGGTGAGAGTGTAAGCTGACAAAGGAACTTGTCGATTGTATCCTTCCAATTGAAAATGAGACTTTGGGTTACAGTCACGCTAGGTAGAATCAAAAATTAGAGCGAGCGCTCCCCGTTTAGAATCTGCATAAGAAAAATTACATTATCACGAGCCCCACCAAACCCCATTCAAGTCCCAAGCTTTGGCAATCGTTCTAGGGTTCTCCAAAGCTAAAAAAATATATATTGGCCTTCTTGTCTCATTCTTTTCACCAGTTAACGTACTTCCTCTAGCATTATTAAAAAAATAAAAATAAAAATAAATAAATAAATAACGTACTTTCTCTAGCCCCTTTCAGATTCCTACTGGTCAGCGTGGTCGTTTGTGGGGTGCTAGGTGAGATATCTAGTCAGTTGGACTAAACCAGTGTCTGTCCTTATCAGAAAAACTGGAAATTCTCTCGTTTCCTCTTACTTTCGTCTAAAGACCTTGGCTTGGGGAGGCTTTGCACGTGCCGGAGAGAGAGAGAATATAAGTTGTTGTCTACCAACCCCCAGCCGAATATGATTATTTTTATGGTGAGCGGTTCATAAGCTTTTTCACAACTTTGCTAGTAACTCATACATGACTGAAAGATGGTGCATTGAATCAAATATTTAATTTTTTCAGCGATCATCCATCCAGTGACAGCTCACGACATGTGATACAAATGCTGTATGTGGCACCCCTCGTCGTATACAGACTTGCAAACAGGCTGCTTTAATTCAAGGGACTGACTTGATTGTTCAATTCAAAGCCAATTTCGAGAAAATCTACTTTTGATTCTTGAAAACTAATCTAGGAACGATTCGATGCGATTCTAAGGTCGGAACTAGTTCTCTTGGCCATGATTCCAAAACAAAATTTGATCTTACAATGATTCAGACCATGGAATTCAATATATGAAAATATTTCATACAAATAATTTGGCCAACACACCCAAGAAAGTATTTAATTGCAATGTCTATAATTATGAGAGAGGACAAAAATTAGGCTTTAAAATTGTTGCACGAAAAATCATTCCTATGACAGGATCAGTGCACTGAGATGTATATAGTTTTTAATTTTGGTAATTGAATTTAATTCACTTATCAAATGAAAACTTTCTTTTTTTGATTTGCTTGTCTAGAAAAATACTGTCCACCAGCCGAAGCATACGGTTTTGCTCTTGGGCTTGGAGGAAACTCCTTGCTATGAGGAAGGACTTTCAATGATTCTTTCTATGGCATATAAGGGATGGCAAAATGGTTTCTCTCTGGTTTGATCCTTGGTTACCATAAGGCCCCCTCAACTTGGTCTTCTCTGACATGTATATTTACCGATCGGGTCTGTCTAGGCAGGCTTCAGTTGCTGATTTATATTTCGCTCCAGGCCTAGCAACTAAGCGTCTTATTGAAGAGTGGGGTCACACTCTGCCTTTGTTATCCCAGTCCTCGGATCGGTTTTCGTGGCTTGAGACTACCTTAGGCGTTTTTTCTACTGCCTCGACGTGTGAGGCTATTCGTGCGAAGCGTAATGTGGTTCCTTGGCATTCCTTTGTGTGGAGTAAATCTATTACACCAAGGCACCAATTCCATTTGTGGCTCATCATGAGGAACCGTCTTCCCACTCAGGTCTTTCTTCTTTCCTTTGGTAGGATTCTTGATGGTGCTTGTGTTTTTTGTAACTCTAGACCGGATTCCATTAATCATCTGCCGAATTACCGCTGGCTTGGCTTCTAAATGCAACCTTATATGGCATGGTACCAAACGATGGCGAGATACTATCTCTTGGGCCCTTAAAGTTCTCTCAAGCGATGACTTCTCTCAAGCGATTGCTAGATTTTCCTTCACTGCGCTTTGCCATCTTATTTGGAAAACTAGGAATGGCATTCTCTTTCGGGGCAAGACTCTCGTTGTGCCTACCATGAAGAACCACCTACTTAAAGTTGTGAGGGACAAAGCCATCTCCTTTAGCCAAGTGACGGATACTCCGAGAAATAGAAGAACTCAACTAATTTGGGGTATTGACTTGACCATCTTTGCGGACTAAGTGCTTCGGCCTTTGATGTTTCGTCACCTACCAGCATGTCAAGGTCTTGTTGCCTTTTCTTTCGGAGGGTTGGTGTGTTCTTGGCTATTAGCTCCTTTTGGCTGTTTTTGCTTGTCTGGTTGTTTTTCTTGTAGCTTTTCTTTCTATTTGACTTTTTTCGTGGATGCCATTTGGCTTCCTATTGCTATCTTGGTAGCTTTTGGCTTCCTTTTCCTGGCATCCTTCCACTCGACCTGGCTTGTTGCCTCGTTGAGTGTAAGTTTTTTATGCTAGTTTCCAAGTTGTATAGTTTGATTTAAGTCAATATATTCTGACCTTACCCCAAAAAAATATTTTCCACCAAATGCGTTTTTACAGAAATATGTAAAAATTCCAAGGCCGACATTGTAGCACCTCAAATTTTGCCCACATTTTCTTTGTCCAATATTCAATTCACTTGATTTTTACCATGTCGGGTTGTTTGTGTCAAAAGAGCTTTTCAAGAAGCTCAATTTCACTAGATAAAATTGCAAAATCACGAAACTGAGGTTTTTGCCTGTACCGAGGTCTAAGACATGATATATGAATCAAACCTCGTTTCAGTGACTTGAGACATTCAAGGAGAAAAGATCATTTACTACAACTTGGAGATCTTTAAAGTACCATTTGATTCCAAGACCTCTAAATATAGTTTCAAGCTCTTGGATCTTTTTCAGTATTAAAAGGTTTGACCAAAATTCGATCGATCAACGATTACTTTTCCATCCAACGTCCTGTCGGCCCACTTTTTCTTATGCCTTGGAATGCTTGTGAACCCTAGTTTCATAGTGTGCAATTGAAATATGGAAATCAGAGACTTCCATACATTGTGAAAGATGGGCAACTAGTTCTGATTGGTTAAAAAGTGACTATGGAAATTTTAGTGGCAATATATATATGTTAAATTATGTTTCGAGTATGAGCGTTTATAAAATGTGATTTGCTTGAATATTTTTTGGTCAACAGAAAAGTTTTGTCGCTGGATATTTACAAAAGAAGAAATAAAAGACAAAAGAACAATTTCTTTATTTCCTCTTTTGGCACATAACTTTCACGCCTGGATTTTCTCCCTTTAGCAGATGGAAACAAAGGAACAAAAAAATAAAGTGAGAAGCTCCAGCACGTAAGCCTCTGCACGTGATTCTCTAAAGTCAAACTTTGACCTAGGCAGAGATACTATTCTTCCCCCAAAACAAAAGAAGCCGCCGAAGCAAGAAACCGCTGAAATCTACGCAGTGCCACACGTTTGAACCCCTTGGGAAAGAGCCGCATATTTTCCTTGAAGCTGCGCGAAGCTTGAACGTGTGATAATTTTGTAGCATGAGTTTATGTTCAAGTGAGTTATTAATTTCTAAATACTTTGGGCTTGAGTTAAATCTAAATGTAAAAAACATTCGAACGTGTGAACGATTGTAAACTCTGATTTTCCGATTATAGTAAATTATTTGTTGTTGGCTCTCTCCGTGGATGTAGGTACCGATACTCGCACCGAACCACGTAAATTTCTAGTGACCTTATTATTTCTCGTTTATTTTCTATGGTGATTTCGCATTGACATAAATTACAAAATCCTGTCGTTTTCCACGTATTATATTTCAACAGATGTAAAAGACTTTCTTATAAGGGGGAAAATTTGAGGTTTGAAATGTGTTTCCAATCTTGACATGATAACGGGTTTGATAAGAAACTATTAATCATAGCCATCATATCCATGACTTTTCATCCAAGAGCAAAAGACTTTCTTACAAGGGGGAAAAACCATTTTTGAAGTTTAAAATGTGTTTCCAATCTTGATATGATAGCGGGTTCAATAAGAAACTACTAATCACAACCATCATATCCATGACTTTTCATCCAAGACTAAAAGACTTTTTGACAAGGGAGAAAAACCATTTTTGAGGTTTAAAGCATGTTTCCAATCTTGACATGATAACAGGTTCCGTAAGAAACTACTAATCACAACCATCATATGCTTGACTTTTCATCCAAGAATTAAGACCAAAAAGGTTATTAATAAGGACGAACGCACTTTAGGATTTTATTATTCTTTGGTAAATGCCCATGATTAGCTTATGGGAATTGATAATGGTTCAATGAACTTTGAATTAATGTCTGAAGAGCTTGAGCAACTCATTCCTTCTATAAATGTTCTTCCTATTCAATAGAGAAAAAGAAAATATTTGCAATGGCCAACAAATGGATAAGTTCAATTTAAATTGGAGTATGCTTAAAACGAGCAGAACCGTGACCACCCTTGCCAATACATGGGTAAAACTGATTGGATAAATCGAGAATGCAACATTTTAAATGTTGCTTTTAAATGCCAATAATTCGACCACTAGAGGGGGGCCCACTGGAGGCCCACCAAAATCTTCATAAATGAGCTCCAAAATTTAGGAATACACATGGCTGAACAAAAAAAATGCTAGTAATTCTAGAAACACAAATTTTATTGGCACCATCAGTCAAAAGGCCTCTTTTATCTTGCACCACAACATGACAATCCTTACACATATACATATACATACACATACACATATACAAGAGAATGTGCAAAATTACTAGGAAATCTACAACTTTGGTTGCCTCTCTTTGGATCTACCAGCTCCTAAATTTGGAGGCTGATGAGGCCGTGAAGATCTTCAACTCCCATTTCAATTTCCTTAGATACGTGATAAATATTTATTCTCTCGAAAAAAAAAATTCTGCTAATTCAATTTTATCTTCTCGATATCGTTATTATTTGATAAATAATATAAGACATGGCAGGAGCTATCAATGCTTGAAAAGAAAGGAAAAATAATAAAATGATTTAGATACTGGGATATGCTTTTTATATTGATAAATATATATAGACTCTTAAAGTAATGATCGGCAACTGGGCGTTTGGTCTAGTGGTATGATTCTCGCTTTGGGTGCGAGAGGTCCCGAGTTCGATTCTCGGAACGCCCCTTTCATCTTTTTCATAGCTCTTGCTGACCTTTTTCTGTTCCTTTTTCTTATTTCTTCATTTGGAACCCTTGGGCAAGTTGAGGACCAGAGAAAATGTAAATGTCTCTTATTTTCCTTTTTTTCTTTTGTCTCTTCTTTTGGAATTTATGGGCAAAGTTGAGGACCTTTGAAAATGTACATGTCTCTTATTTCTCTACTTTTGACGTCTCCCATTAACTTGAAGGCCATCTTTTTGGAAAGTCACCGGTCAAAACCCACTTTTCATTACCGTTAAACCCCTTTTTTACCCCCAAAGATTGACTTCTCACCTACCCTCCCATCGCAGCTCGATTATTAAATTCGTCATCAGCATTAAGAAAAAGAACTCAAATGAAGCTCATCATTTTCCACCAACCGCCCAAAGTCCATGATTTATTCATTTATTATTAGACATCAATATAAAGTTTTCGTTGTTTTTTCTGCTAGCGATCACTGGGAAATTTCCCACTGCAAAAAGAAAGATTAAATAAATAGATTAAAATAATCACTATGTATTTTCCAGTGAACATCAAAGGATATATATGCTGGTCAACGCCAGGCACTACCAACTCAAGGATAAATTTGTGCAATATCTGGTGGTTCCCAAAGATGCGGGTTCCTAGGCAAACGTGCTTCATTAATTTCCTTTTTAAGTCCTTATTGGAGTTAGAGCAGCCAGCCACCTCTAGATGGGGAGCACTGGAGGAGATAATGATTGCTTGATTTGGCCGTCACAATCGAGTTAATCACATCATCTTAATTTTATGAGCCTTTCCATAGAAACAGTGGGAACTGAACAAATCTATGTAACAGCTTCCCAAGCACCTACTTTCATCTCATCATATATAAAAAGGAACTCACACTTTTCTTGTGTCTTCATTCACCCAAATGCATTATTTTGGGTGTTAAAACCACCATTTACATCTTGCAATTGCTATCAAATCCGGAGCTCAAAACATGACCTTACCTAACCCATTGGAATTGTCTATAAGAGGTAAGGCGTTTTGTTTGGACTATCCAGAGGTGGGGCTTCAATCCCACGTCAGAGTTGCATGTGGGCGACTATTTAAAAGTAGGAGTGGGAGGCTTATACAACACCTAAGTTTAGCATTAGCTTCTCCATCTCTTGTGAGTGAAAGGGTGGTCCCCTGACTATGTAATAGCTTCTCAAGCACTGCTTTCACCTTATCATAAATAAAAATGACTCTTAACACTTTTTCTGTGTCTTCATTCATCCAATTGCATTATTTTGGGTGTTAAAACCACCATTTAGAACTTGCTATTACTATCAAATTTGGAGCTCAAGGCATGACCTTAACTAACCCAATGGAATTATCTATAAGAGTTTAGACGTTTCGTTTGGACTCTCCAGAGGTGGGGCTTCAATCCCACGTCAGAGTTGCATGCGTGCGAGTATTTAAAAGTAGGAGTGGGAGGTTTATACAACACCCCAATTTAGTGTTAGCTTCTACATCTCTTGTGACTTAAAAAGAGCAAAATGTCAAGGTGTAAATTTCAATGTAGAGTATCATAAAGTCGTGTAAGTGGACCCCCTTTGAACATGGGGCTTCAATCCCACATAGAAATTGTATGTGCACATTGACGTGATAATTTAAAAGGGTGTTTTGTTTATCCATCTCTTGGGAGTGAAAAAAAAAAGAAAATTACAAAAATCATCTTCAACTTCACTTTCCGTATCAGATATACTCATCACATTTCAAAACCTATAATTATTCATCCTCACTTTTTACAATGAATTTTCACTGGCATCTCTCACTCTTATATAATTTACCAAATTGGCATTTTATTCATCCTCACTTCTACGATGAATTTTCACTAACTTCTCTCGCCCTTATATAATTTACTGAAGTGACATTTTATTTCCCAAACTACCCCCACCCTCGACAAACCCAACACCCACCCACATTCTCCCTAAAGAGAAGTACTTAGTCCAACACACCCAGCATCATGACCAAAACCTCTCCAACAGGTGTGCCTTTGTTGCTCCTTCGGAGACCATCACTAACCTCAAATATAAGATTCTGAAGTCACTGGTCCATGCCAGACTAGCTCAAGGCTAGATCATGACCTCGATTTCGAGGCCATGGCTGAGCTCTACTATAGAGGTTGTGCGGCTGGCGAGCCTATCGCAAAGGTTCACAACCAATGGTGCGGACTTATGCCGAGCTTATGCCTCAGCAACTGTGAGGCGCGGACTTATGCCGAGCTCACTTGGCCTCGTCGTCACGACTCGTTATATATAGAGAGAAAGATAAGTGGAGAAGGGTGCAGGCGGTAGGTGAAGGCAAGGTTGTTGCCATCGGTGTTGAGGTTGGACTATGGAGCCGAGCGACAGCTCAATGCCGTTCAACCATTGTTGTGTTGTTGTGTTGTGCTGCTGTGTGCGAGGAAAGAAAAAAGAAATGAGAAAAGAGTGGTGAGGGGTTTGGGTGAGCACAAGGGCAAATGAGTCTTTAGGTTGGGGAAATGCAAATTCTATATTTTGAAATGTAAGATGATTATTTGATATGGAGAGCAAACTTAACAGATAATTAATTCCAACCAAAAAAGAAGAAGAAGAAGACCCTGCGTTTGGATGCAATAAACACAGTGTTCAAATCACTATGTCTATTTACAACCGAAGAAAATAAAAGTCACCACATCTCTCATTCATATTAACCTTAAACACATTTCCCCACCCTCTAAGTGGATCCTTACCATATACATATGTGGACACTAGACGTGGCTATTTAAATAAACCATTAGGCCTTGGCCAAGGCCAAGCAAAAGCAGCCATGGCCTCACCAATCGCAGCAAGATCGCCTTTGCTCGCGATCAAGAAGGCCACCCAAACCTAGGTGAGGCCGAACAAGGATTACGACCCTCTCTAGTGGCCTGCGAGTGCTTCGCGGCCCTCACTTTGTGGTCGGCAAGCCTTGTCGAAGCCTCGCTAGCTACTAATCACTATGAAGGAGAAAAGGGAAAGGGGGAAGAAGAGGAAAAATAAAAATAAAAATATATATTATTAAAAATTGTCCATATCAACTTGGCTGGCTTCCATGTTGGCACCGACTAGCCAAAATTGGTTGAATAAACTGAATTAGTATAATTGCAAAAGACTTAGAATTGAATTGTCCAAAAAAATTAAGGTTAAATTAGCACAATTGCAATAGATTTAGGACTTTTTTGATAATATTCTCGTACCAAACTCCCTCAAGGTTCACCTTGAGAGAATCGCGACACCAAGAAACAAAACCATCCGAACCTATCTCATATCAATTTTACAAGTTACTATGTGTGCTATATGCTATGCGTACGTTATGAAACTCTACTCCCTTACTCATGGCAGTGATTTCTGATTAAAATTGATCGGATAGACTCAATTAATATAATATGAAAAAGTTTAAGACTCAATCGACAAAATTACAATTCTAATATTAAATTGATAAAAGATTTTTTAGATAATTTTCCCCATTTGACGTCCTCGCATGCACTCCTATTTGAGATTTGAAGAGGGGAATGCCTTGGATTTCATCGATCGTTCCTATTGGGATATAATAAACGAAAATGATAGAATCTTGCAATTTACGTCAACGTGAAATCACCAGAGAAATAAACGAAAAAAAATAATGACACCAGAAATTTACGTGGTTTGGTCCGAGAATCGGTACCTACATCCACGGGGAGAGCCAGCAACAAATAATCCATTATAATCAGATAATCAAAGTTTACAATCGCTCAAACGCTTAAGTGTTTTACACATCTAGATTTAACTCCGAACTCAAAGTGTTTATAAATAAACAATTCACTTGAATATAAACTCACAGTATAAAATTACCGCGCGTTCAAGTCATATGCCAAAAAAAAAGATCTCCGGCTTCTTTTTCTTTCTTTCGTGTAGGTACTCTTCGGTGTGGACATGCGGCTTCTTTTTTGGGAGGGAGAGAAAGACCTGCAAATATTGTTTCTTCTTTTAAACGTGTGCCCAGGTCAAACTTTTCGCTCAACGTGCAGAGGGATTTCGGCAAGCTTGATGTGTGCAGAGGACTTCTTCCTCATGCCAAATGGCCCATCATGATTTATTTTATTTCATTTTCCACATTTCGGATTCCGCAGAAAAGAGGAAACTTTACTTCCATTTATTTTATATTTCCTCTTTTATAAATCTTCAAGAGTCCAGCGAATTTTCTTCTACTTGAGAATTCTTTATCAACAAATCGTTATCCGAATCCAAACTCGAGACATTAATTTAACATTTCTCCACCTGACTCGATGTTTAAAGCCAAGTTATAGTGCTCATCATCCATACTGCTCTCCCAACGCCCCAACAGGTGTTCACTCTCCACAAACGCTAATAGAGCTCAAGCAGAGCTTGAGTTTTGCTAAAGGAACGGACTTAGTCATCATGTTTGCTGGGTTATCTACTGTAGCAATCTTTTTGACAATAACATTACCCTTAGCCAAAACATCTCGGATAAAATGGTATATGATGTTGATATGCTTCGTTCACTCGTGATAAACTAGATATGTCAAATATATCGTACTTTGGTTATCATAGTGCATATCCATACTTTTTTGTTCTAACCCAAAGTCCGAGAGCAAACTTTATAACCATATCGCCTCCTTTGCTACAAAGGTTAGTGCCATGTACCATGCCTTAGTCGAAGACAAGGCAATGTGATCTTGTAAGGATGCTTTCCAACTAACTACATCATCCGCTAACGTAATTACGTACCCTGCTAAAGACCTGAGATCATCCAAGTCATTGACGTGATTCGAATCCACAAAACCAGTGGTATCACTACCATTGTTGTCCGTCTGATACACTATACCCATGTCTATTGTCCCCTTCAAATATCTAAGGATCCACTTCACAGCTTCCCAATGAGCTTTACCAGGACGCTTCATATAACGAATAACCACGCTCATAGCTTGTGAAATATTAGGCCTAGTGCACACTATAACATACATAATACTACCCACGGCATTATAATAAGGAACACAGGACATATACTCCTCCTCCTCGTTAGTCTGCGGTGATAATTTATCTGAAAGTTTAAAGTGTTTCGCTAGAGTTGTACTTACAGATTTTGCTAACTGCATATTAAAACGTTCTACGATCTTCTCAATATATTTCTTTTGACATAGACATAAAACTCCTTCAGCCCTGTCACGCAAAATCTCCATACAACACCTAAATCTTTCATCTCAAATTCAGTATTTAATTGTCTCTTCAACACATCAATATCAGGCATATTCTTAGCTGCTATCAGCATATCATCAACATATAAGAGTAGATAAATCAAAGAACCATTCTTCAATTTTCTATAGTAAACGCAAATATCCATTTGATTTTTTGAATAGTTTTGACTAGCCATAAAAGTATCAAAATATTTATACCATTGCCTAAAAGACTGTTTTATCCCATACAAAGATTTCTTCAACAAACAAACATAATCTTCCTTACCCAGAATAGCAAATCCCTCTGGCTGCCTCATGTAAATTTGCTCCTCCAACTCACTATGAAAAAACGCAATTTTCACATCTAGTTGCTCTAATTCAAGATCCTGCGAAGCAACTAAGGCAAATAAAACACGAATAGAAGTATGTCTTACTACAGGAGAGAACACCTCATTGTAGTCAATGCCCTCATGCTGTGTATATCCCTTCGCCACAAGTCTCGCCTTATACCTCGCTACCTCGACACCGAGAATGCCCTCTTTCTGTTTAAAGACCCATTTACTTCCGACAATCTTTTGGCTCTTAGGTACTTTGATCAGCTCCCATGTTTGATTTCGATGAAATGGTTCCATCTCTTCACTCATAGCCCCTAACCATTACGACGACTCCAAACTAGCCATCGCCTCTCAAAGTAAGACGAAGGCTCATCTGTCTCCACCTCATCACCTATAGTCAATGCATAAGCAATATCTGTATAACCATAACGTACCGGTGATTTAATCGGCCTTCTCTGTCTATCTGCAACTATAATGTGCTGCGGCTTTGTTAGTTGTTTACTACCACCGACTTCAGGAACTGTGGGTTCATCTACAGTCTCAACTTCTGTTACCTTCGAGGTCTCCAGAGTCTTCACCTGAAGCTCCACCTCACTAATGACACCATGATCTGTCTTCTTTGCTAGTTATATCTCAAAACTCCTCCATTGAAGCATTACAGTCTCGTCGAAGATCACATCTCTGTTGATTAGAAAATCAAGTGATCTAGGATCAGTACACCACAGCCAGTAGCCTTTTACCCCATGTGCATAACCTAGAAATATGCACTTCTTTGCTCTCAACTCAAGCTTACCATCACTCGCATGAGCATACGCAAGACATCCGAATATATGTAATCTGGAGTGATCAACAGGTTTCCCCGACCATACTTCCTCAAGAGTCTTACACTCGATATCAAATGATGGAGATCGATTAACCAGGTAACATGCCATTTCAGCCCAAAATTCTTTACCAAGTCCTGCATGCAAAAGCATGCAACGAGCTCGCTCAAGCAAAATTATGTTCTTCTATTCTGCCATGCCATTTTGTTGTTGTGTCTCAAGTACTATGTGGTGTCTCACAATACCTTCTTTCTCGCAGAACTCGGTAAAATATTTATCACAAGAGACGTACCTTCAGTATATCTAAATTAAAACATCTTCTTCAACATGTACAAGAGATTGTTCAAATATCTCTTCACATAGAGTGCTTGAAGTTTTGCCCATAATGCTGTGGCATCCTTTTTCTCAGCAATCTCTATTAAAATCTCATCCGACAAATTTAACAAGATTGTGCTCTTTACTTTTTCCATTAGCTCTACCCTCTCTGAAGCTTTCATTATAATAGGTAACTCATCTTCACCATTCAGTGCGTTGGCCAAACCTTGGGTTGTCAATAAAGCTCGCATCTTGATGCTCCATAACACAAAGTTGTTGCTCCCGTTAAACTTCTCAATTTCATATTTCCTCTCAAACATAATTGCAGTAACAGAATTTCCAGATAATAATCAGACAAGCAAAAGCTCCAAATCACAATCAAGAAATCCAATTCCAAGCTCTAATACCAATTGTTGGGATATAAGAAGCGAAAACGACAGGATCTTGCAATTTACGTCAACGTGAAATCATAGAGAAATAAACGAAAAAAATAAGGACACTAGAAATTTACGTGGTTCGGTCCGAAAATCGGTACCTACATCCACGGGGAGAGCTAGTAGCAAATAATCCACTATAATTGGATAATCGGAGTTTACAATCACTCAAATTCTCAAGTGTTTCACACACTTAGATTTAACCCCAAACCCAAAGTGTTTATAAATAAACAATTCACTTGAATATAAATTCACGACACAAAATTACCACACATTCAAGTCGTACGCCAAAAAGAAAAGATCTCCAGGTTCATTTTCTTTCTTTCGTGCAGGTACTCTTCGACGTGGACATGCGGCTTCTTTTCTACTTCGGCGGCTTCCTTTTTGGGAGGGAGAGAAAAACCTACAAATATTGTTTGTGCTTTTAAACGTGTTTCCAAATCAAACTTTGACCTGAGCCCACCTACACTCTTTGTTTCAGCTCAACGTGCAGGGGGATTTCAACAAGCTTCACGTATGTATGCAAAGGACTTCTTCCTTATGCCAAACGGCCCACCACGATTTGTTTTATTTTATCTTCCACGTTTCAGATTCCGCAGCAAAAAAGAAACTTTGCTTCCATTTATTTTATATTTTCTCTTTTGTAAATCTTCAAGAGTCTAGCAAATTTTCCTCTACTTAAGAATTCTTTATCGACAAATTTGATTTAACAAATCGTTATTCGAATCCAAACTCGAAACATTAATTTAACAGTTTCAATTTGTAATGAAACCCATTCTCCACCAACCCTAAATCCATGATTTATTTAGTGCAATGACATTATCGATTTTCGTTCTTTTGCCTGCACCGAGCATAAGCATCTCACAGACTAATTTCCACGTTCTTGAGCAACAACACACAACTCGATAAATCAAATTAATCAAGCACCGGCAAATTAGTCCATCGTTTACTGCACCGCGAGCATTTACTATTGCAAAATTAATAAATAAATCGCACGTATGTCCCGTGAAGATCAGAGGACCTATATCTTGGTCGATGATTTAATAGTGTTTAATTGGAGAAATGACAAGGCCGACCACTACCAACTCCATTCAAAAAATATAAGTAGATTATAAAGAATTATAAACTATTTTCTAGGATATGTCCTTGGATGATTCTGAAAGATGCATGTTCCTAGGCAACGTGCTTGATTGATTTCTTTTTTTATCTTCTTGGAGTTAGGGCAACCAGTTACCTCCAGACAAGGAGAACTAGAGGAGATGATGATGGCATGATTTGACCACCAATATCAAGTTAATCACATCATCTGAACTTTATGAAGTTTGCATACAAACATTAGTACTTTCGGCATGTGCATTATTTTGGCCGTTCAAACCATGATTTAGATCTTAATTTTTATGATTATATGATCAGAAATTTCAGATATAAAATCGACTAACCCAATGGAGTTGGATGTAAATAGTTAAGCGCTTTGTTTGCACCTTCCGAGGTTGGGGCTTCAGTTCCCGTATTGGAGTTGCACCCGTTCGTGTGCAAGAGTCGAAGGATTAAACAATGTCCGAATTAGGTGTTTTGCTTCTCCATCCCTTGTGAGTCAAGAAAAGTAAAATGCTTGCGTGTGTTCGAGTATTTAAAATCAGGAGTAGTTGGAGGTTTTAGGAACATCAATGTCATCCGTTTGCTCCTCCATCTCTTATGAGTAAAACAAAGGGAAATTAACAAAAGATCATTTTCAACTTTACTATCATATCAAATACCTCATCACATTGAAATTAACAATTATCATCCTCACTTTTTAGGATGGATCTCGAGTTGCATCTCTCACTCGTACATAATTTATCGAATTGCCATTTTATTTCCCAACCTACTCCCACCCAAAAGAAACTCAACACCTAGTCACACTCTTTCCCCTCACTCAAGAGGCTTACTCAATCCGACACACCCACCGCCACGTCTCCCCCTCTCCACCGCGCACACTGCCGTTGGTCCTTCCGAGGCCGTCGCCAACCTCAAAACTGAGGTTGATGGCCGTAGCCACACCAACTCAGGCTCAAGCAAGGTCGAACAACCTTGATTCAACGACCATGGCAGAGCTCTAAATAGAGCTTACGCGGCTCACGACCCTCGCGAACACAAGGTCAACCTTGTACGGCCTCAGCAGCTATGAGCTGCGGACTCAAGTGGAGCTCACTTGGTCTCATCGCCGTGAGCCACGAACAATCTCATCACTGACAGAAGCAGGGATGTGGGGAGAAAGGTGCAGGCGGCAAGAGAGGGCGAGGGTGCCGTCGTCGACGTCGGGGTCGGGTCGCAGCGTCAAGTGATGGCTCAATGTTATGGGAGTGGCTCTCGATCGTTGTTGTGCTGTGCTATGCAGCCGTGTGAGGAGAGACAAAGGGTAGGGGAAAAGAGTGGTGGAGAGGTTTAGGTGTATAGATTTTGGGTATGCACAAAAGCAAATTGGTCCCTTTTAAGTTAGGAAGATGCAAAATGTTGATTTTGCAATTTGAGGAGGCATTTGATATGAAGAGCAAAGTTGAAGATAATTTTCACAATTATTTCTAAATAAAAAGCATTTGTCTGGATGGCAATAAACTAATGTTCAATCACAACATCTCTCGCTCATATTAACCTTGAACATCATTTCCAACATCCTATGATTGAAGCCTCACCCAATGTATGAGTGTACAATAGACCAGGCAGTTTGTGGAGGGATTAATTAAGTCGAAAAGTTCAAGTATCTTAATATTAAGAATTACCTCGATTATGAGTAATAGTTACTTCTATTCCTATGTTAGAGATTCTCGGTCCTGATTCATAAAAGCACAGGATGTATACCAATTCACCTATTTTACTGATTAAATGTTGATACAATTAAATTTGATATATTTGACCTTTTGAGTTATATATTTGGATATGTTGGCTTGACGTAAAGAGAGGACGAATACTTATACTTTTAGAAATGGCATGTGTAGGCACAATATCAATTCTCCTAAGTTTTTAGCCTTATCAATAATTTTAATTAATCGACTGCACGTGGTATTCGTGTTTTGTATAATTTTGCAATTCTTAAGGTCATATAATTTTTCAAACACCACGTCGAATCAACCACAGTAGAATGTGAACGTCACCTCTTTCACCTCTTTCAACCAACCACATGGTTACCTAACATTTCCACCATAGGGAAGTTAACCGGTGTCAAATAAGAGAATCACAAACTTTAGAAATATTGTTAAAGTTTCAAATGTTAAATCACGTTCTCTTCTATTAGCCTCAGTTTCGTAAAACAGTCAACAGCAATCTAAATAATTTTACTTGATTTAGAGTTGGTTTCTAAAGTAAGGACTTATAATTTAGTATAAGCATTTGAGACCCACCAATTAGTTACACTTAGGGTGTGTTTGTTTCACAAAAAACATAATTTTTTTGGAAAATATTTTCCGGAAAACCATTTTTCAGGAAAACGGTAGTTTTCCTTTATTTGGTAATACATAACTGAAAATATTTTCTGGTATTTTGATTACATTTGAAAAATGATTGAAGGTGTAAAAGACACCAACGAAGAGGAAGAGAATGAGCAAAGCCAACGGGAGCGCAGAAGGGGCTAGGGTTGGAGGAGGCAGCGGTCATGAAAGGGAGGGGCGAAGGGGAAGGAGAGAGGGAAAAGGAGTTAGGGTTTACGTTCACAGGCAAAGCAAAGAAAAAAAGAGAAAACAAGAAAAAAAGAAAAAATATATATAATAATAACATATTCAAAAATTTTAATTAGAAAATCTTTTTAATAATAAATTTTTCAATAAACAAACACCTTAAAATATTTTGGAAAACGTTTTCCGGTTCTTACAAAAGGGAAAATCGTTTTCCTAAATTTAAGCTTTTGAAGGAAAAAAAGTTTGAAGGAAAATATTTTCTGTTGATTCATTTTCCTAAATGAACCAAACGCTGGAAAAATGAGGAAAACGTTTTCTTGGAAATTGTTTTTCGCAAAACAAACACACCATTAAAGTCCTTCACAAAGTGGCCTTGAAATGGAAGTAAAGGCAATGATTGAACCACTCCCGCTGAAACGACAGAGAGGAAATTACAAGGTACGCAGTTGTCTTCACTGCGTCTGTGCAAGTGGTCCTCCAATTTTGGGAAGAAAACAACAAACGCGATGTATAGATTCGACCATAGAACAGATACGTCGAACACACAGCTAGTCTCATTTTCATATGTTTAATAGCCAAAATCACCAGAGGTTCTTCGTTTTCAGCACAACACCGAATCACCCATCTTTTAAAACACAAGAAAGCTTCTCGGCAGCGTCAGCTACTGTTATATAGCAAAGCAGAACTGTTCTGGGCTCAATAGTTAATAAGTTATACACCGTGTACTGAGTGAGCATAGCTATCTAATACGAAAGAAGGGGCGTTACCATGACGAGGCCCCAACGTTCAAGCTCTATAGCTTGAATTAGAGGAAGATCTGTCAATGCAGATCATCAAGAAGCGCCCTTCCACATGATTTGGGCGCTGAACTGGTGATGGACCGAGCACCGAAAATGGCCTCCCTCGACCTCCTCTAAGATTGGATGATAAAAGTGATCATGGATGAAGTGCCGCAACCTTTTGAGACAAAGCGTCGACAGCCTCATCATCAGCCTCTGCAGTTGGTTCCGCCTGTCAAAACAGGGGCAGGAGGGGGAGAAAAAGGAACGTGCAAGAGATGGTGAGATATACTTAACATAAATTGTAAAAGTACACTTGATTACTGGATAATCGAAAATTTAGCAAAGACCACCCAAAAGGACAAGGGAAGAATCCAGTAAGCACATAAACTTTTACAGGGATTTCTCAGGAAATATGCAGGGAAGAAAAATCTTTTGGACACATTCAAAAGCTGAGCTACTACGTGTTGAAGTGAAAAGAACCACCTAGGGATGTGCCTTCTCCAGCAGAAAAAAAAATTATAGAACTGAACTATTTGAGCCAGACACATATATAAATCCAACTACCATTTACATGCAGAAAGAGATGTTCCACGAGACAAATGACCTTCCAAATGGAAGAAGAAAAAAATAATGGCAGCTAAACACTAGCATCAATTCCAACATACTCAAATATGTGGTCAAAAGTTAAAGTAGGAACTAAATCACAAGAACCAATTATTATAGTTTACAAGAAAAGAACACATCGATTGATACTGGGTTCTCAAAATGTCCCAGAAAAACCTGTCATATAATTTTACAAAGGCATCTTGGATTTTGAAAATGCTTGAAAACTTATCTCAATCCCCTAATTTAACAAAACAAGCTATAGCCATCAATAGGATTGCATACCCACAGGGCGATTGAACTCACATAAGCAACCACAAGTTTAGATCTAACTCACCTCGGCTTCCCTTCCCTTGACAACAACGCACTGGGAAGCACTTATGCTAGAACTCTTCAACAAGCTTCGAGCATTGCAGTTTGTTGTGTAAGGGCCATTTTGTGCGTCCCCATTTTCTGTACCATTAGACTGATGCGTCCTCGGAGGGCTATGAAGAGTCGTAGCTACAGAATCTGTGCTCCGCTTTTCATTATCACTTTTCTGTCCAGCAGCTCCATCCTTAGGTTGCCAAACCCTCTCTCTGAAGGCGAGAAAAAACAGAAGGTAAGTCACATTCACTAAAAATTACATAGCACGTTTGTCATCCGAGAAGATAATAGGAGATAAGCTGAAAAGAGTTGTACAAAACTATTGCGTCCATTTGTTAAGCTGAAGATAGGTACAGGGAAACTAAAGCTACAATTTAAGCTATGAATCTAATTATGCATCTCTCAAACTCAAAAGAAAAATACTCAATCTCACAATACACGTACCTAGGCAAAGAAGCATGCTGCCTCTGTAGGGGAGTACTTCTTTCACCTTTCCCATAGTGCTCCTCAAGATGTGCAAACTGCCTCTTAAACCGATCAACACCACTAATTGACAGAAAAAAATACAACAGAGGATTAACGGTTGCTAAAACACAGTATAACCATAAGGAAAACTGCAAGGATATGATATGCACACTTCAATATACATGGCTTGCGCATGTATATGAGGCATGACATTAAGAGAAAAAAAATCAAAATAAACCATAGACTATAAGAAACCAAATTCAAGACACTAGGCAAAGCAGATAACCACAGATCCTCTCGTATATGGTTTGGAATCAATATTACTCAATCTAGAGACCTGCAGAAACACGTCACCTACTACAGCAAATAAATGAACAAATAAGTGTGAACAATAAGCAACAAACTCTTCAATCCTTATCGCTGCACCTTCCGGAGCATCTCCAACCCCTCCCCCCACAAACCAACCAAAAAATATATGTATATAAAAATATAAATAGGAGGAGAAAAAGGTAAGAAGAGATCACACCTTGGGTACATAAAGCTCATTTGATCACCACCACGAAGATGCTCCTGGAGCATTTGAGGATGATACTCTAGAATCTGTATACTTCGAATTCACGAAAAATCACTGTTAAAAACAATGGGCGACAGTGACCAGAAAGTTGAACTGGTGCTCAGATTTTGTAGCAAACCTCACGGTAGATTAACTCTCTGACATCATCCTTTGTGACTTTTCTCCTTTCAAACTCAAACTCCAGCTTCGAAATGGGATGAGTAGACAGTTCCCTATCCACATTCGACAGTCCACGGAAATAAGGATCAGCTAGGGCCTGTGTTTGGAGAACAAAAATATCAATGAGGACCTGATCAAAAAATAAAATCAAAGCATACTAGCTGCAAACAGCTATCAGATGTTTAACTGCATCTGCTCCATCATCAGAATTTAGGAGTAGATTCATCAATCAATTTAGAAAGCCATGTAACTGTGCCTGACCTCTTCAGCACTTGGACGATCTTTAGGATCAAACGCAAGTAGACGCTCCAGCAATTGCAGGGCCAATGGATCTGCGTTAGGAAATTTTTGGGAGAAAGGAACTGCTTGCTTCTTCCTCATGCTACTGAGGTACCTTCTTGCTTTTTCATTGCGAATCTGCCAATATTACAAGATATAAATCATTAACTAAGGTAAAAGAAGGAAGCCAATTGCTTCATTAGGTGATGTTAATCTTGTGAAAATTAACACAGATACAAAATGGGTGCTAAATTAATTAATTGAGCAGAATAGTTTGCAGTGACAAGATAAGAGTGAAGTTCGAGGAAGCAAAATATTATTATCCAAAATGCACCGATAACTGCTTTCTATAACTAACCCTTGCAATGGTCTCAGGTGGAGGAGTTCCAAGTAGATCAGTCATGATGTCCAGTTGGTGCACCACATTTTTACCCGGAAACAGGGGCTTTCGCGTGAGCATCTCCGCAAATATACATCCTATGCTCCAGATATCAATTCCAGGGGTGTACTAGAAAGCAACAACAAAACAACTGAGAACTTGCAAGATAGTCCATAAAATGATTAACAATTAATAGGATCTCATGCACCCAAGGCAACAGTAATGTGCCTATTCTTAATGACATGCATATGAAAGGGCATAATCCAACTTAACAACAAAGAAGAAAATATATATAAAGTTCAATATATTATACTCTACGGACATAGATACTTCTAATAATCAGCATGTGAAATCTAAATTTTTTAACAGCTTTCCTAAAAAAGAACCAGTATGTTATATACAATGCAAATACAACAGCAGCTTACCTTGGAGAAAAAGGAGCCACAGAGTTCAGGAGCTCTATACCATCGGGTAGCAACATAATCCTGCACACAATAAGAAATTTACCAGATAAGTACCTAATGAAGGATCTTGTGAAGAGCAACGTTAAGTAACATATATTGTCTCAGTAGGGATGGACCACTTACCGTCCAGAAAATAGATGATGGGGCATCATTGAAAGATACTCGCGCAAGCCCAAAATCACAAATCTTCAATTTACAGTCAGCATTTGCAAGAATGTTTTTTGGTTTCAAATCGCGATGGAATACATTCGCTGCAATATTAGGGGAGAAAGAAGATGTAAATTCATCTAGAAGAAAGAAGTCAACCAAAACAACAAAGTAGACACACCTGAATGTATATATTTAAGACTGCGGAGGAGTTGGTACAAGAAAAATTGGTAATGTTCGGGTGTAAGATCATCATTAGCCCTAATTACTTGGTGAAGATCCGATTCCATCAGCTCAAAAACAACATAGATATCCTTGAATTCTCGCCGTGATGGAGGAAGCATTATATGTTTAATTTCCACGACATCAGGATGGCGAAGCAACCGGAGGAGCTTGATCTCTCTCAAAATCCGGGTGGCATCAGAAACATGCTCAAAGACATCATTGATTTTCTTAATGGCAACTTTTTCTCCAGTACGAGTATCGACTGCAGAAGCAACAACTCCATAACTTCCTTTTCCAATCACTTCTTGAATATGGTAACGGCTAGCCTCACCATACTCAGTAAAAAATTCTTTTTCGAGAGCTCCCTGCATTAAGACTAGGCAACCATTAGTCATATACATACATTCTGCAGCAGCATGTCTGATAAGACTAGTGATGGTAAATTAACAGTTTAAGTACTACATACATGCTACAGAAAAGTCTTTTGAAAGATGAAACTGGATGCAATACCAAATTGTCACTAATGAACTTCAACAGCTCACACATCAATTAATGAACGAGCAATGAATGTAGATACATCAGATGAGAAAAGGACCGCTCTCAAAAGGTAAGGTTGACTTGCTACTTTCACTATGAAATCCTACCAGCTATCTATGACACTGACGATAACATCCGTGGTGACACCATGGATATGGAAACAGTCCAGCATATTGAAGACCGTTAAAGTTGATCAGGATTGAAAAACAACAGAGAGGGGTTAAAGCTAACAAATTAATCGATGAAGAAAAATCACGAGTCTCCAGGTATTGAATACCTCCAGATCTCTCAGTGCAAATACATGACAAGAAGGACCCCCTAAAATAGAAGTGCCATTATATCACCGTCCTTCAAACAATCATTAATCTAAGAATATTTCAACCCCACTTCTCAGTTATAATGCCCACTGGGTATCCATAGGAATCTATAGTTCTTTCTTAGAAACTTCAACCAACTGAGATCCACATCATGAATTCTGAAAGACTCGGACGAGACAAATCTACCAACGGAGCCCGAACTCCATGCGAACTATCTCCTGCTCAATCAGAAGTCAACCAATACCGTGGAATCAAATGAAAACTGCCCAAGTCTTCCGGATGATCCTATCCGTACCCAGTAAACGAATATTCAAAGGAGCAATAAATCACACAGCTTTCGTCGTATTGACACAACGCCCACCAGCCTAATCCATACTACATCGGGAAAAAACCCACTCCAACCCCATTCTCAAAACTGACAAACAGAAACAGATAAACCAGACCCACCAAGTAAAATCAGCAAATTGCCACAAGATGCTCAACGGGATCATAATCCATAAAAAGAAAAGCTGACCTTTTTATGGGAAGCCACGGCCATGGGACCGAAACTGAAGTGATACCGCTTGGGCACCTTGATGGAGCTCAAGCCGGAGAGGTCGAAATCCTCGACGACCGAAAGCTCTCGCTCTTCTTCTTCCTCCTCCCCTCCTCCTCCTCCTCCTCCTCCTCTTATCACCGACGACCGCTTGGCGCGTGACTCGCTCACGGGAGCACCGCTGCCCTCGCCGAGACCGCAATCCCTTTCGCTGTCGTCGCCTTTCGGATCGTGACTACCGGCCAGGGACGTGGACGTGGACGCGCGACGTTGATGGAACCAGCGGCGTACTCCGTCAACGAAACCTCCACTCCCCATATAAAACCCCGAACCGGCGAGAGACGAGAAAAGAAGAAAACTTCACCACACGGGATGATGAAATCTTGCTGGGTCGCCTAGGCAGCCTGGAATTCGCACCATCGAGCAGCGACTGGGTCTCCCCACTTCTCTCTCTCTTCTACCCTGATCGCGGCAATGTACATACACAACGTGGGTCGCCCTCTCTCTCTCTCTCTCTCTCTCTCTCTCTCTGCGCCGCACTTCTCGGCTACGGCGTGCGGAAGGGAGAGAGTAAAGCTGACGACGATGGGGGGTAAGGACGAGGGTCGTGCTGCGAATTGGCGAATGTCGTGGGGAGGTGTGTGTGCGTGTGTATATATATAAAGGCGAGGCCTTTGAGGTACGGTCGGATTCGGGCAGGGGCGTGGCGTCGTGGGTTTTCTTTCGATCGGTCGAGGGGGGATCGAAGGTTTCAGGATCGCAGGTTCGCTGCTTTCCTCGTCGCTGCCCCCCGCTCTGCTCGTGCGCTGGACTACAGCCGAACTACAGCCGATGACGCGCTTCCAGCAGCGCTCTGCTGGACTTTCGCACACCACTTGTTCCTCCTTTTTTTCTAATCGCTTTCTTCTCTCAATTCCTGTTCTTGCGTGAAAGCGATGCTAATCGCGTGATAGAGACATATGCTAATGGTCGATGACCGGACGACCATGCATGATTAGGATGATCGGTTTCAGATTGGACCGTTCCATCATAATTAATTCGATTCCTAGGGTTTTGACAATCTCTTTTTTTGCATCAGTCTAAGTGGTTCGATTTTACATTGGAAACTAAATCGGCACCGATTATTCTCGATTATGAAAATTTGGAATTGGAAAACACTGTCAATCCACCCAAAAGAAGATAGACATAAGTTTATGCCAATCCAATTCCTATGCTCACCTTAGTATCAATGCCACTTTATTATTTGAAAATTTAATCTCCTTTTATGACTCTGAAAATTAATTATGTGGATAATATTTTTTTAAATATAGTAACTTATATTACTTGAAATACTAAGTTAATAAAAATATTTTCATTATCGATATTTAATTATATTTAATTATTTTTATAAAGAATGAAAATATATTTTGTCTGTTCATTTTTACGAATGATGTGGGTGATGATTTTTTTTAAATATTTTTCGTGAAACAAACACAACTTTACTGATCGAAACAACAATAATCTTTCTTTTATTCAGGTAGTGTTCAACGACGACAATCTTTCTTTCAAGTAGGTAAACAACGACAATCTTTTAAAAAAAGAGTTAAGTGTTTACCAGCAAAATCCTAATGTAGAGCAAAAGTCCATTCGAAGCAGCTTTTACTTTGAGTTTTGACTTTTCTCTTTGTCGAAAACCGCATGAGCACTTTGACTTTTTTCGGCGTAAAACGTGGGAATTTTAAAAAATCTTAACGTTGGTTGTAACTTGTAAGTTCACCTATAGTTGTTGAAATTTAGATGTTGGTCTTCAACTGTAACGAATCCGGGCGAATAAATCTTCAAATCGTTATGGTGGTTGCTGACTGTTTTATGACATTAATAGTAAGTACATATAAAGTTCCTATATGGTACAAAATTTCCAGAAAAAGTCAGTTGCTACATTATTTGAAAATGAGATTACACTTACCTTTCATCCAATCTGATCCGACAGTATAGATTAATCTATTAAAATCATATTGTCCACAATGCTCACATAGTCGAATCTATTTTGACTAGCATGTAATGCTAGAATTACTCACTTTTATGCATCATTCGGGTATTGAACATTTAACCATCGAAGCGCGTAATTACGATAGCCTCATTTTTCACTCATGTCATTAGGAGCATGTGCTATGAGATGACCTTAAGAGAATGCACAAAGCGAAAAATCTAATTGAATCCTCAAGTGAAAGACGATCGATATAGTTCACAATTTATTTCTATCTCAAGGGAGAAATTAATTTGGGTTGATCCATAGGTTTGGGTGAACTCCAAAACCACTTCAATGAAACAAGCAATCGAATATAAATCATTTGAGCAAGCTTTTCTGATATTTTATTTTTTTAATCATAATGTTTAATTGGCCCGTTGATTATGGTGGTTGCTTTTTTTTCGCGACTGGTTGAATTACTTGTTTGATTGGTCATGAGTCTGTTGGCCCACCCCTGAGTTTGGAGAGAGAAATTATTATTGCGTTGCAAATTGATGCACATTTCCCATGGGAGATGAATCCTGAAACTGGATTTTGTCCTCTCTCACGCCATCCATCATTGCAACGACCGATGATAATTGTCAGTCATGTGATATAGCATTTATGTAAGTAAAATTCACGTTAATTCATTTTGATTTAGTTACAACATTTTAAATAGTCGGTCCACGTTGTGGTTTATAAAATGACAAACCTTATTTATATAACACCAAACGAGACTGAAAGAAGTTAGTCTATCCAAAATTCAAAACAACCTCAAAATTACTTGCTTTTGTTACAATTTTTTTCTTTTTGTTTTTGCTTTGGAGTGACCTAAAAAGATAGTTTTCTTTAATTTGCACCAAATACATGATGATTCCTTTTGCAATAAAATAAATGTCCATATGAATTTAAATTAAATTCGAAGCAAGCGATGGGCATGTGAACTTTTTGGGCCAATTCCATAAAAAATGACGAACTTTACTTGTTGTCCCAAATTTGATCCGAACTTTATTTTATCTAAAAAAAAGCATGAACTTTAGGTGTTGTTCTAAATATGATCCAAATTTTATTTTATCTATAAAAAAAACACAAACTTTAGGTGTTGCCCAAACTTTATTTGAGACAAAATAAAGTAAGTCTATTACAAATAGGCTTCACATCTCTATTTAACTATAAGATGCACATGCTTTTAATATCTCGCGTTAAGGTAATGTAATATTCTGCTTTCAACCCAACTTCTGACATGGCAAACAATTTGCCAATTGTTAATTGATCTAATGGCCCTAGCTATGTGCATCGTTTCCTGGAACTGAAGCTGCTGAATTATTTCTCCCATGAGAATCATCTATATAGTTCACCTCATTGGAGAGTAGACTTAAATTTGACATTTCCTCTAAACACTTGAATGCAACATCGTTTTGTTTTTTTTTTTTTTTGGTAAAGACCGTTCTACATTTTTTTTTTTTTTTTAAAGAACACTAATTTAAGTAACACCACGGGCAACATCGTTTTGTTGTGTTAGATATTATTGCTGACATGGAAATGCCACATCAGATGACTGTGGAATGAGAGTTAACGGAGAGCCAAATTTGGGATACAAGTGAAAGTTTGTGCTTTTTTTAGACAAAATATAGTTTGGGTTAGATTTGGGACAACATCTAAAATTTGTGTTTTTTTATGGAATTGGCCCGAACTTTTTTTTTTTTTTTTTTTTTGGTAAAGGGTAATGATATATTGAGCTATAACCAGCAAATATACAGGATCCGGCACCACAAAACTTGCACTCAACAAGACAGAAGCCTCTAATCGAGTGAAAGGGCGCCAGACACAAAACACCGCAACGCGGTCAACTCAAGCAAGGGCCGAAACAGGGAAGCCCAAAACAGCGACGCGGGGTGAAGCAACAACTAAAAAGCAGACGAGACTAAACAAAAGGCCACGTAGGGCCAAGGAGAAACAACTCGCAAAACTAGACTAAGGCGACCTCGACGATCGGCATAGGAGAGTTGAAGATAGATGGGTCAAGGCCCTAGTTTCTTTGTAACCTCCTATTCCTTGGGCAATCTTCCACGCTTTTGAACGTTAAGGCTTTATCCTTCACAACTTTAATGAGATGCTTCTTGATAGCCGCAACCACAACCGGATGATCTCTAAAGAGGATGTCGTTTCTATACCTCCAAATGAGATGGCACAAAGCTCCAAAAGAGAAGCGACCAATGGCGTGATAGAAATCCTTACCTGTAAGGAATCTCATTGCCCACGAAGATTTTCCGTCCAAGTCCCATTTCTCCATGGGAGATTGCACTGGCCGCCCAAAAGTAGGCCATGCTAGCCGTGATGCAGCAACCAAAGAAGAGGTGGTCAATAGAATCCGGCGTGAGCTTGCAAAATGCACATACTTCATTCCCAATTCTCCCATAAGACATAAGAAAAGCTTGGGTAGGAAGTCGGTTCTTAGTGATCAGCCAGAGGTTGAATTGGTATCTCGGAGTGATGGCCTTGTTCCAAATAAAGGATGACCATACCACCTTATCTTTCCTTTTACGAGTAAATGCCAAGGCGAGGCAATCGAGAAGACCGGAAGGATCATCTCTCCATACAAATCTATACGGAACCCTAGTGAGAAGAGGAAGGGGATGGTTCCAAGAATCCATCACTAGCCAATTCCCGACCCGCCGAAGAAAAAGGTGCGACAACCGCATACCACGGTAGTCCCGAATCGAGATAGTACGCTTTCCGAACATATAAGATCCGGCGGACCTCTCGATGCCAATGGTCAAACCAAAGGGATGTCCCCCTGGCCATCTCAATCTTCCAGTGGAAGTTGAGGCGGAATTCGAATCTAAGGTGGAGGATCCTCTTCCAAGCCCATGAGCAATGGCGTCTTAGCCACCCGGAAGTTCGCCTTACGAAGAAAAGTAGAGTGAATCCATTTGCACCAAAGAGACTCCTTGTCCGTGAATAGGATCCGGATGTGCTTGAGCATTGCCGCCTTATTGCACTCTCGCAAACATCGAATCCCAAGGCCCCCTTCTTCCCTTGGGAGACGGACATCCTCCCGGAAACCTTAGCTCCTCCACAAGGTGGGTCCCTTCCATAAGAATTGTCTAAGAATCGCGTCGATACGGTCCGGGACTCCTACAAGAATAATGAACACACTAGCCCAATAGGCTTGAATTGCATGGAGCATTGACCTTATTAGCTGAACTCTCCCTGCAAATGAGAGAAATCGATGGGTCCAAGATTGCACCTTAGCCATTATGCGATCGACTAGAGCTACACAATCCGCCTTCCCGAGCCTCAAGGAAATAATAGGTGTTCCTAGATAACGTACCGGCAATTTTCCTTCCACAAAACCGAATGTATCCTTTATATGGCCTCTCAATGCATCCGATCCCCCTGCAAGAAATACCTCACTTTTGCTATTGTTCGGCTTGAGTCCACTCCACTTCGAGAAGGTATCCAGCCCATCCTTTAGCAACCGGATGGAGACCATATCCGCACGGCAAAAGAGGAAGACATCGTCCGCAAAGAAAAGATGAGATAACCGAGTGGCCTTGCACCTCAAGAGAACTTGAAACCCGCTCGCTCCGCACTAGAAGTAAGGATCCGGAGAAGACTTCCATAACCAAGGTGAAAAGATAAGGAGACATTGGGTCACCCCTGTCGAAGGCCGCGGCTACTAAGGAAGAATCCATGAAAATCCCCATTCAAGGAGATAGAAAACATCGGGTACGAACACATATCATGATAAGGCGAATGAAGTGGTCCGGGAACCGAAGGCACGAAGAAGCGATTCGAGGAAATCCCAATCCACCGTATCGTAAGCTTTACGAAAGTCTACCTTTACCACACATTTGGGGAGATATGGTGGAGGTGAAAGCCGACAAATAACTCTGGGCTAGGAGGATATTATCACTAATCCGTCGACCCTTCACGAACGCATTACGAGAAGGGCTTATGGCATCACGGGAGTGCGAGGCGTGCGGTTAGCCAATACCTTGGTAATGCATTTGTAGATCGTATTGCAGCAAGCGATGGGCCTATAATCATTAACCGAGGTAGCATTAGGAATCTTAGGGATCAACACTAGGATGGTGGAATTAATTTCCCTTAATAGTCTCCCCGTAACAAAGAAATCTTTTACAGCTTCAACCGTCAACGGTCCAACAATATCCCAATTACTCTTGAAGAATTCGACACCAAACCCATCCGGACCCGGTGCCTTCCACGTGCTAGAGAAAAGATAGTGTCCTTAATTTCCGTCTCCGAAAAGGGACGACCAAGAGAAGCGATTTGATCCTCGAGAGCGGACGACGGATGGCTTGCTTTGAAGGTCTCCGAAGGCCGGTCCAATAGGAGGAGAGCGTGATGCAAACAACTCCTTAAAATGAGCGACAAATGTATCTGAACAAGGCTCGGCTCGGAGACAAGGTTGCCATTCCTATCAAGAACCGATATAACCCTATTCCTTAGTTGCCTCGTAGTCACGAGTGATGAAAGTATTTAGTGTTTTTATCACCCCTCTCAAGCCAACGGATTCTGGATTTAAATCGAAGAAAGCTTCCTCGACTCCTCAACTCAACGAACATCCTCCGATGACTTTTTTTCTAGCTCGCAAGAGGACATTGGTGGTCGTCTTGAAGGGCCACTTGAGCTAGTGTAAGAGCATTTATGGATTCAAAGAACCCTCTCGGACGGAGTTGGAGAAAGAGTCTCTATTCAGCGCTAAGACGCCCCCTTGAGCGCTTTCAATTTGGTAACCAACTTTGAAGATGGGTACTCCATCACTCGGGTCACGCCACACTGGGTAAGAATATCCTGAAAAGATGGGTGCTCCATCCGGAAATCAAAGAATTTGAAGGGCTTTCTTCGAAAACTGGTGGATCACCTTGACCACCATAGGAGAGTGGTGAAATACCAGAAGGTAAAAAGGAAGCTTCTGAGTAAGAGAAATACAAGCTCCAAAGAGCGTTAACTAGAACCCGATCAATCTTCCTCGCTTTCCGATTAGCCCCCGAAGACGTCGACCAAGTAAACCTAAGTCCAACATATCTCAAATCCTCAAGCTCTGCCTGATGCAGACACTGATTAAACTCATCAAAGCATGGCGGCCAGGCATTAGTACCCCAGCCTATCGACGGGTCTCTTAGGGCATTGAAGTCACCCGCCACCATCCACGGTAAGTCGAAAATACAAGAACTCATCCGATCAAGTCCACCCATAGAGGTCTCCTACTTACAAAAGAATTATGAGCATAGACTACCGAGATACAACAACAAGAACTCGTCGAGATCAGTCTGACTCTTTCATGAATAACCTGATCATTGGAGGATATCACCTCAAAGCAGACCGTGAAGGGTCCCGGCCGATCCACACCCCGCCCCAGGGAAGAATCATAGTTGGCAATCCACGTCCACCCCGATAATAGACTCGACGACGAGAGCCAAAAGATGCTCAGGGACTTTAGTTTCCAATAACCCAACCAAACAAAGGCCACTAGAGAGAGCCCACTTACGGACCTCGGCTCTCCTCAAAGGATTCATGAGACCTCTAATATTCCAATAACCGAAATACATCTAAGCTATGTACAAACTACTCTAAACAACGAAGAGCAAAGGGCAGCAAGGCCTACCTCAATTTCTGAGGCCTGCGGCGCGAAGCTCGGGACGGCTCTGGTCTCCCACCGGCTTCGGGTCAGGGGCTAAGGACAGCAACCTGTGTTGGATTGTTTCGACTGATGTATCTGTCAAGCGAGGAGGCTGACACGGCGCTTCTGGGGAGGAGATATCATCATCCTCTGAGGAAGAGGCAACCTCTTCCAAACGCTTTCCAGAGTCCTTCAAGGATGGGGCACGGGTAGGTCGGGACCCAGCCGTGAGAGAGGGGACGACTTTAGGGGGAGCACTGGCGCCCCTAGCCCCCTTGCGAGCAGAGGCGGAAGGAGGGAGCGCGGCGGTCGTCCCGAAGGCTGGTCGGCGGCCCGAAGGGAGAGGGGATTCACCTATCTTGAGGTCCTTATTCCTCTTTCTCTGTTCTTCACCCTTCTCCAAGTTTGATCCCGGGTCGGGCAAAGTTGGAGTCGGAGGGGAGTCGCTAACATCTGTGGGGACGCCCGCACGAGAGACCGTGGAAGGTTGCAACCGAACCGGATCTATATCGGGCGAGGTGGGATGGGGGCATCCACGCCCGAGGCGGACTCGGATCAACTTCGGCCTCGCACATCCTGTTCCAAGACAACAGGCGAAGGAGGAGTGGCCGATCGCGGATCCGGAGCATGGACGACCGGCTGAGCAGGAGCAACCGCATTCTGCCTAGCTGGATGACGGACAGCTTGTCCTGCATTCTGTGTGCGCCTCGTGGGATTTTCCGGGGGGGGAGCACGGCAGTTGTGGCCGAAGGCGTTGCAATCCGGACACGCAATCGGGAGCCATTCATATTCAATATTAATGACCCGAGAGACACCCTTCAAGGTGACTTTGGCTTTCTCAACTCTTGGCTGATTGGCCGTGACCTCGACACAAACTCTTGCGAAGGAGACCATCTTCATTTCGTCGGTCCGTTGATCCACATACAACGGCTTCCCCGCCACACTAGCTATGGCACTCATGGCGCCTTTGTCCAAATGTCAAATGGCAAATTCCGTAGGCGAATCCAAACGGGTATGGTGGAATGCTCTTCTCTCCTCAAATCCATGAGAGGCTTCCCTGCCCGAAGTATTAACGGCACCCTTGCAATCGTGTGACCGGCCCATCTTCAGGATCTTTCTTCTAAATCAGGGTCCGGGATTTGGAGAAAGAGGAATCCTTGATCGTCGGCAAAGATTTCACCAATCTTGGCCCGAACTTTTTTAGAGCCTTCAAAAAGCAAAAAAAAAAATGTATTGTTTCTTTTCCGGAAAAGGGGGAAAATATATTGTTTCGTTTCTGAAGAAAGAAAACAAGTATGCTTGGTAAATTTTCGTAAGAATAGATGGAATATATGACTGGTAAGTGCTTGTATATATTGTTTGTCAGTGAGTTAGAAACTCTTTTAAATTTATTGATTATTATTTGCACAATCTACCAAAGTTTTATATGTACCAACTCTCGAAATCAACGACCTTGTTCGAGTTATTTGTCAACTTTTCTCTGATTAGTTGTCTATTAGCTTTCGTTGCCAGCTCTCATTCGATTCACTTATGATTCCTAATTGAAAATATCAATATTTCTTTTCATTAGTGTACCGACAATATAAGTTTACTAACTCTTATATATAATTAACCAACGTTATTTCGAGTTATTTATCAAATGTTATGTGGTTAAGTTACCAATTAGTTTTAGATTAACAATTAGATTCAATTAATTTACCAATGCGGGCAGTTACAAATTATCAACTATCCTGACAACTTGTTGATTTTTATTAGCATAATTTCCCAATCAAGCTACTAACCTCAATTTGACTTGTTTATATTCACATAAAGTTACAAAATGGTTTAAATATCTCAATTCAAATTTGGTTTTTTTTTACCAATGAAGATAATTACAAAATTGCCGACTATCGTGACAACCTAGTGATTTTTATTAGAATTCCCAATTTTATTAAATTAATAACTTTATCAAGCTATTGACCTCAATTTGACTTGCTTACAATTTTTTTCCAATTGAATTACTAAATGGTTTCGGCTTACTTACTTCTTTATTTGAGAAGGGGGGAGGGGGTAACATATATTTAATCATTTCCAAATTAGTTAAGTCCTATATTGAATTAATCACTTTTACTCGCATAAACTCACAAAATGTTTTAAATTTATCAATTCATATTCAATTAATTTATTAAGGTAGGTAGTTCACAAATAGCCAGCTATCGAAAAAACAACCTACTGAATTTCATTAGCATAATTTCCCAATTATATTAAATTAATAACTTTATCAAGCTACCGAGCTCAATTTGACTTGGTTATGATCTTATTTCCAATTGAATTGCTAACTAGTTTTGGCTTACTAACTTCTTTATTCAAGAGGCATAGCAATATCTATCCAATTATATCCAAATTAGTCGAGTCTTGTATTAACTTGACCATTTTTTACTTGCATAAATTTACAAAATGTTTTAAATTTATCAATTGAGATTCGATATATTTACCGATGTGGGTAGTTACCAAATTGTCGGTTATTGCGACAACCTATTGATTTTTACTAGCATAATTTCCCAATTGTATTGAATTGCTAACTTTATCAAGCTACCAACCTCAATTTGACTAGCATACCACCTTTTTTCCAATTGAATTACTAACTTGTTTTGGCTTACTTACTTCTTGATTCGAGAGGCGGGGCAGTATCTATTTGATCATTTCCAAATTAGTCAAGTTATGTATTGACTTAACCATTTTTACTTGCATAAAATTACAAAACGTTTAAAATTTATCAATTTAGATTCGATTTATTTACCAATGTGGGTCATTACCAAATTGTTGTTATCTCGACAACCTCGTTGATTTTTATTAGCATAATTTTCCAATTATATTATATTGCTAGCTTTATCAAGCTACCCACCTCAATTTGGCTTGCTTACAGTCTTTCTTTCCAATTGAATTACTAATTGGCTTTAGCTTACTTGTTTCTTTATTTGAGAGGTGAGGCAATATCTATTTGATCGTTTCCAAATCAGTCAAGTCCTATATTAACTTAACCATTTTTATTCATATAAATTTACAAAATGTTTTAAATTTATCAATTCAAATTTGATTATTTACCAATGTGGGTCATTACCAGATTGCCGAATATCCCGACAATCTGCTAATTATTATTAGCATAATTTCCCAATTATATTAAATTACTAGCTTTATCAAGCCACCGACCTCAATTTGACTTGCTTGTGGTATTTTTTCCAATTGAATTACTAACCAATTTTAGCTTACTTACTTCTTTATTCGAGAGGCTGGGCAATGTCTATTTGATCATTTCCAAATTAGTCGAGTCCTCTATTGACTTAACCATTTTTACTTGCATGAATAAACAAAATGTTTTAAATTTATCAATTCATATCCGATTTATTTACCAATGTGGGTAGTTACCAAATTGCCGATAATCGCGACAACCTACTGATTTTATTAGCATAATTTCCCAATTCTATTAAATTGATAACTTTATCAAGCTACCGACCTCAATTTGGCTTGCTTACAAGTCTTTTTTTCAATTGAATTACTAACCAGTTTCGACTTACTTACTTCTTTATTCGAAAGGCAAGCCAATATTTATTTGATAATTTCCAAATTAGTCGAGTCGTGTATTGATTTAACCATCTTTACTCGCATAAATTTACAAAAAGTTTCAAATCTATCGGTTCATATTCGATTTATTTACTAGTGTGGATAGTTATCAGATTACCGCTTATTGCGACAACTTGTTGATTTTTATTAGCATAGTTTTCCTATTATATTAATTTGCTAACTTTATCAAGGTACCAACCTCAATTTGACTTGCTTACGGTCCTTTTTTCAATTGAATTACTAACCGGTTTCGGCTTACTTACTTCTTCATTCGAGAGGGTAGGGCAATATCTATTTGATCATTTCCAAATTAGTTGAGCATGTATTGACTCAACCATTTTTCTCACATAATTTCACAAAAACTTTTAAATTTAAGGATCGAAATTTTCAATTTCAAATTGAGCATCTCACCGATGCTGATTAAGTTACCAATTTTTAGATTTCGTTTTTTGAGGAAACTGAATAATTAAAAGATTTTTAATTACTTTAGAAATTGAATAATCGAAAACTATCATCCACTGAATGTTTAAATAATAAAATTATTTTTTAATAATTAACTAGGGGTGGATTGTCTCAAATCCGCGGAAGGTTGAGCGACAAAACTAACCTCTAAACCATAAACTAATCATTACCCAGCGGCTGGCTCGGGAACATAAACGGGAAAGACAAGGCAAAATGGCAAGGTCCACGTCATCGATCCGCGCCACTCCACCCCGGACCATTCTGGACCGTCCGATCTCATCTCCCACCTCCCCTATCTTCCCCGGCCAGGCACCCAAAAAAAAATAATTATTAAAAAAAAGGCGAAACCCTCGCCCCTCTGTCCAAAGAAAAAAAAAAAAATCACTCCCCCGACCCCAACGTCTCTCTGCCTGCTCTCTTTCTCTCTCTTCAATCTCTCTCTCTCTCTCTCTCTCTCTAGGATCCATGGATCCACCGCTCGCTCCTCCCTACATCCCGCCCCCTTCGCCCCCGCCGCCGCCCCCGCCCCCGCCGCCGCCCCTCCCCCGCCGCCGCCGTCCGCCGCCGTGGAGCCCCCTCCGGCCCCCGCCCCCGCCCCTGCCCCGCCGAAGCTCAGAACCACTCCACCCATGCCGCCGCGCACCCGACTCCGGCCGCCGCCCCCGCCGCCCCCGCCGCCGCTGCTCCTGCTCCCGGCCACCCTCCTTACCCCGAGGTCAGTAAAAATCCTTCCTTTCTCACTCTACGCCTCTCTCTCTAGTGGGTTCGAGGGAGCGAGGGTGTTCTTGATTTCTTGGGGGTGGAGGGTTTCTTGATTTTCTTGTATGGGCGCGCGCGCGCAGATGATATACGCGGCAATCGGGGCTCTGAAGGAGAGGGACGGGTCGAGCAAGAGGGCCATAGCCAAGTTCATCGAGAAGACCTACGCCGACCTGCCGACCAACCACCCCTCCCTGCTGACCCTCCACCTCAAGCGCCTCAAGAGCAGCGGCCACCTCTTCATGGTCAAGAAGTCCTACAAGCTCCCGGATCTGGCGACGCCGCCGCCGCCCCGCCCCCACCGGCCGCCCCCGAGGGCTCGGACGCGAAGCGGCGCCGCGGACGCCCGCCCAAGGCCAAGCTGGAGGGGCTCGCCGCGCCGGTGGCGGCTGCTGCTGCGGGGGCCGCCGCCGCCGAGCTCGTGCCAGCGAGCCAGGGCCCGGATGGCGGCCCCGCGCCCATCACTGTGCCCGTGCCTGGGGATGTCCCGGCCAAGAGGGGCCGGGGGCGTCCGCCGAAGAGCGGGGGCCTGGCAAAGAGCCGGGTGGGCCGCCCTCTGAAGCCGAGTATGGTGGCTGTGCTGGCCAATGGCATGCAGAATGGGCCGAAGCCCAGGGGACGGCCTAGAAAGAATATCGGTGGTGTTGCTGATGTGGCCTCCACCGGCGAAGCGGTAGCGGTGTTCGGGAAGAGACGGGGGCGGCCGCCGGGTAGTGGGAGGGGAAAGAGGCCGGGGGTGGCACCACAACCAAGGAAGAGCACAGGAAGACCCATGGGCAGACCCAGGAAGGTACGCCGTTTCTTAATTCAAATTTTGCTAAGGTTACATTACTCAGAGTAGTAGTGCTAGTGCTGTGTTGCTTTCGTCCTGAGTATGTTTGAGGGAGATAGCGGGTGAAGTAATGACATTTCTGAGCCAGTTGAGTGACTAGTTGAGTGAGCTCTTGATGATGGAGTTTGGTTTTATATTTACAAGTGGAATACCATAAAAGGCAGGGGTTCTTTTGTCTTTGGTGGCAAAAAGTTGCAAACTTGAAAATAATTTCTTGGGTTACGAAAGTTGTTTGACTTGAACCCCAAGCGATATATGGCTTGGACGAATCTAAATTATGTTTGTTTAATTGCTGTCCTATGACTAATGTGATAGTTCCCTTTTGGATATCATAAGTCTTGTTCAAATAATTATGAATATGTTTAAATTGAGATTTACCATGCCTGCTTTTAAGATTAGTGCTCAGTTACTTTTAATTTTTTGCAACGGGTGTGTATGTAAAGTACTATTATAATAGTTAATTTTTGAAGGTGAAAACATAAGATAAAATTTAAAATTTTGAGGTATCCTCCTTTCAGGCGATAGAAACTTGCTTTCTCCTTTTGCTATAGTATGAAAGTTTTGCACTTTTTTGGCTGAAGGACTTCCATGAATTCTAGTGTAGCCCATTGAAACTTCACATTGAACAGCTTAATTTTGGATCTGATGTAAATAGGTAAGTTTCTAGTTGGACTGATCTTTACTTAACCTTCAAATCTAGCAACTCTGGGGAAGTATATATATACATACATATATATATTTATTTTTTTATTTATTTCTCAAATTTTGGGAGGGAAAAAAAAGTCTTATTCGGTTGATCTTGTACCTAATAAAATTTCACGAAGTTTGGAGGACAAGTTGAGGGGACATAGGTCATTCTAACTGAAGAACTTCCAATCCTAAGATGGTTTAGCTCATATTGGGTCAAATGCTTCATCTTGTCTGATTTGGAGTTTCAAATCATCTATTTTACTTTTGATGATGTTCATTATGATTAAAAAAGAACTTCACAAAGTTTGAAGCACGAGTTGAGGACCAATATTCATTCTAAAGGAAGAACTTCCAATTCTAAGAAAGTTTAACTACAATTGTGGTCAAATGCTTGGATTCAGAGGTTTCCAAAGTTATTCTAAGCAAGTTTTATGGCCCAAAGCGGTGAAGAGTTGTTAGATTTATAACTACCAGAATTTCATATATAGGTTTTTATTGTCCTTGATTAAAGCCTTCTTATTAGTTAATGATATTTTTGACTAAGCATGGACATCATTGTATTATGGTATTGCGGTATAAAATGGTTTTATATTGCAAAAGCAATATCATTAATCTGCCTTATTGCTTAGTGATTGGAGTGATTTTTAAAGTTTGTTTTTTTTTTTTTTTTTTTTTTTGAGCAAAGATTGATTTTTAAAGTTGGCAAAATGCACAATTTGCCTATATCCTAAGTCACTTTTATAATCATATATATTGGATAAAATGCTTGTGAAAACATAATGGCATTTTGCTGAGTGTTATGTTTTTGTGATATAATGATTTTTTTCCCCAATATATGTAGCTAACTACAATACTATAAAGTACAAAATAGAGTAATTTAGAATGCATAAAGAGTACATTAGAGAATAGGAAAAATAAAACACACAAGTTGGTGAAGTTGGATGGGCGTTGTGAAAAGAATATTGAATAGATTGGAAAATTAATTAACATTATCATGCAATGGTATTAATCACCTTCAAATTAATTATATGATGACAATTGACATCAATCAATGTTCATAATCTAGTCATAAAAATGTAATCTGCCAAATTTGGAAAACCCATACAAGTGGCAGAGTTTTGGAAAATACTCTGTCTATCAAAAACAGCTAAGCTAAACCTAAATGCTGATGTACACTCGGATGAACTCAGTATCCTTGTGTCATGTTGTTCCATTTGTGCCATTTTCTTGCTTTCTTCACTTAGTTTCTCTAAACTTACGCTCTTTGAGGAACAATGATTTATGTAAAAGTAACCCACCAGTGGGCAGCTGAGTTGGTTCGGCTTTGGGCACTTCATCGCAGAGGTCCCAGGGTCGAAATTTCGCAGCTGCTAACACGTCTTAAGTGGGGGGCCATAGTGGTGGGGTCCTGTGCTAGTCTCCCCCAAGGTATAGGGGCCCGGCCCTTCGGTGCTGTTCGGGCACGGGGGCCCGTTGTGGAGTCTTCGGTTATCAAAAAAAAAAAATTATGTGAAAGTAATTGCCAAAGATGTTATAAAATAGTGTGATTTTCTAGTTAATTTTCCTTATGCCCTTGCTTTGTCAAGTTGCATTTTCTAGTTAATATTTTTGTGATTGTGATGATGCTGCATTGTTTGGAAAGAGATTTTTGCTATTAGCTATGCTTCACTGTGCAGGTGAAAATAGCAAATTGTGTCATATTCAATATAATATATGAATGCAATGGCTGATCTTTTGTTTGTCCTGACATTTTATGTGAAAAGAATGCGGCATTTGGAGCTTCTTTGGCAGCAGGGTCCAATGATGATTTTCGGCGGACATTGGAATATATTGTGAGTCAAAAATTTCTTCTAACTTAGAAGCTGGCATGAACCTTTTTTAAAAAAAAAAAAAACCAAGAACTGGGATTATATCTGTCTAATTATGTATGTGTCTCTGTAGCAATCGAAGATCAAGGAAGCAGTTAGTGTACTGAGGCCTCACTTGACTAGTTCAATTAGTGCTGTTGATGCAATTCAAGAGTTGGAAGCCATAACAACAATGGACTTCGCTGCAGTGCCGGTCGTAGCATCAAGTTCTGTTGCACCTAGCTGAGGGACAAGTTGCGTGGCTGTAGATCTTGGACTCTGTTGTGAGAATCGAATAGATGGGAGAGGATCAGTTTAGCTGTACAATTTGTTCTAACAGAGACTTTCACAAGAGAAAAGGGTCTGTAAAGCTGAGTGTAGAAGTGTGGCAAGTTCCTAGTATTGGTTAGTGTTAATTCAGTAGGGAGGATTTTTACCCGAACATGGTAGTTCTTTTTCCTTTGTGCAGCAATCAGGTGATAAATCAATGTTCCTCATTCGAGTTGATCCGTATTGCGTTGTTGCAATTGCAAATTAGGGCAACATTTCGCCTCTTTCCTGAAATAATATTGAATATTTTATCAGCAGCTGTTGCTTTGCTTTGTTGTCTGCACTGTTTCAATTGCTGGTTGCTGTCTGATTGTGGTGATCATATATATCACATGTTTCTGAGTGTCCTTTCATCAACTCTGTAACTGTGTGCATGCTTTCCATGATTCTTGAATTCTTTGCAGACTCATCGGGGCGTCAATGCTTTTCTTCTTGTTCTTTCAACTCCAAATTGGAATTTTTCGTAGATAATTGTGCTCTTATTTGTAGGCTTGTTAGATGTGTACCGGTTGGTGGATTCTGCGCTGAGACGGGTCGATTGAATCTCTTTCTCAACTAACTTCTTGGCATTTATATATGCTTGATTGCACTGTGTGCTTGTCAAGGTAAGCTACTATAGCGTGAGATCTGTAAAATGAAAAGCAGTAGCAGGGAACAGATTGTTCGAGCCCTGTGGTCTCTGGCCATTGTTGTGGAGATCATGTCTTGTCCTTTAGATCAGTCCTAGTTTCTCGATCCAGCCATGCTATTTTGCTCGCAAGCTTAGCTTTTCGGGTCCGCTCGAAATGCGGCTCTACACCCGGCTCCATCCTAATCCAGCACCAAACATCCGCTTGCCTGCCGGAGACTTTCGTGTACCGCCGGAGACTTTTGTGCGGTACGCATCTCTCGGTCTCACCCCTCTCGACTATATCTGGAGTCATATGAACGCTGACCACAATAAGAATTATATGGTCACCTCAGTAGCCATGGAAACCACCGGAGGAGCGCTGGACAAAAGGCCTGGCCTCGAGCTTGCTCGTTCAAGAGGGCTCCGAATAGCAATTTCGGGTAGACAGACAAGGCTCTTTGGTTATATAGCCCGAAACGATCCGGCCCGAGCTGAGTTCGGACCCGAGGAAGTCACACATGCATTTGTCCAAGTTTCGATTCGTGACTCTATCAAAATGTGTAATTCTCTATCAAGTCCTTTTATTGAAACCTTCAACCATTGCATTCTTTATCTTTCATGGAATTTGATAATACATTGCGTACGTTGAAGGGTTCGTTAGACAATTGTTAAGCATTGTTAAATGTACTTTGCAAATTAAAAATTTACTATTTGAAGTAAGTGGCTTTGTTAAAACGTATAATATTTTATTTTGAAGTGTCTTGAAAAATGTTATTTTTATTTTTATGGCAATCTTACCTCACCTCAGGTTAAATTTCTCCCGTTTAAAAATATAACATCGGCTATCCATTTCTTCATTTGCTAATCGGGTTACCCATTCTTGAAGTGAAAGCATCTTATGGTTGGTATTAGTATCTCTTACATGGTAAATGATACTTACCTCGCATTTGACATTGTTTTTAAATAAGAAAGCCAATCATGATGAAATAAGGTGTATCTCTAATAGATAAAGTCAACCACAAACAGTCTATTATCTACTAATGATGAATGTGCTACACCATAAGAAATACATGAGGCTAGTGATTATATGTATACTTTACTATGCAAGAGTATCTATTTTCATTTATCAAAATAGAGGTCTCCCGGAAACAAGCCCACTTTCATTCTATCGAATGCAATTATTATAAATAAATGAAATAAACGCACTAAAAATTATAAAACTTATCACGAAAGTATAGTTAAATTTCAAAACTTTTAAGAAATGCGATCAAGTCTTGGAATTTATTAAATTGATATAATTGAATCATTTTATTGACTCCATCCAATTTGACCGACAAAAATAACACGATTTTTTGCATTATTTTCTGTTTTCTACTTATAAAACATAGAGGGCAATTTCAAAAGTAAAAGGGAAAAGTTAAATTAAAAAAAAAAAATTGATCACTCGAAATTGGTGACAAAAGAGAAAAGGAAAAATAATAAATTAAATGAGAGAGAGAGGGGAGGGGGAAACGCACGCGGTGGCTCAAAGCGCCATCCAATCAGAGTCCGAGAAAATTCCTCCTTCCCATCTCTTCCTTCCCATTGGCCCTCCCTGAGAGGTTTCAAAGTTGCGGCTCCACTTCACGCGCCATTCCAGGCTTTGCACCCACCCGCCTCCCTCCCAATCCAATACAATTTCATTTTCTCATAACATTTATTTTCTTCTCAAAATACGAAAATAATATTATATATTGAGAGAAAATAATTAAATGTAATTCCCCTTATTCTTGATGGGCAGCATCAAAGATTAAAAAAATATTATTACAAAAAATCTTAAATCAATATATCCATGACAAATTTATTATTTATTAATTTTCATTAAATTTTACAATTAAAATGATTGAATTAGATGATATGTGATGACCGACAAATATACTAATTTGAGATTTTATTTGTTTGTTATAAATGCGTATTGATTTGTAATTTTTAATAAAATATCAATTTAATGAAAATTAATAGATGATATATTTTTCACAAATTACTAGTGTATGGTTTTGGCTGTTAAACTAGTTAAACAAATTAGTTTTGAGTTAATTTGTCATATGTATATAACTTTGAAATTTTTCGTAGTATTAAAAAAAACTGAAAATAGTGAATTTTTGGGGATTTGGATTGGGGTAAATATGGAAAATTGGAAATGGAGCGCGTTCACGCGACGCGCTTGTGGGTGGCGATGGGGCGAAGGAAAAGGAGGGGGAGATAAAAACCCACAAGAGACGCTTTGCTTTTCGCATTTAAAAGGGGCTCCAGGACAAGGCAGGCCAGGCCCCGCCGCCACCCTGCAAGTTTAAACAACTGGTCCCTCCTCCTAACCCCTCCTCACTTTTGCAAAATTTGGACCACCCTCCACATCTCTCTCTCTCTCTCTCTAAAATTAAATTGATTAATTAGACAAAAAAATGATATTGAGGGGAAAAATATTTTTCGTATACGACGATTGGAAAGTGCTCTCGGCACTCTTGTTAACGAAAATCCCGTGACATTACACCTGTAAGATTAAATGGATAGGTATTAGATGAGTTTATAATGAATGCGCTACCGTCGCTGTCTGTTATTGATGCTCGATAATTGAAATATCATATTCACAAAAAAAAAAAAAAAAATGAGTTGGAAAATGAATTATAAGAAATTGTAGTTTTAAACACTTGCCGACCTCGGTATTACCATTAAAAAAAAAAACACTTGCCGACCTCGACTAATTAGTCTATCGGTCCACAAATTTTTGGAGTTTGGACCACCTCCTCTCCCGCTCTCTCTCTCACTAAAACTAAAAATTAATCAAACAAAAAAAAATGTTGGCAAAAAATGTTTTTGTATTCAATGACTAGAAAGTGCACTCGAGACGCTTGCAAACAAAAATCTCGTGACGTTATACTTGTAATCTCACGTGGATGTGTATCAAACAAGTTTATAATGAATATAACGGCGTTGTTGTATCCTATGTTCACAAAAAAAAAAAATAGTATGAATCGTAAGAAACTACAAATTTAAACACTCGCCATCCTCGACCTTTTTGGGATTATGTTTGAATTCTGATTTAGCATCCTCAATGCCCTAATAAGTCCATATTTAATCCTGTTCCCATTACAGAAAATTTGAAAAGCTTAATTCAATGGACCATTTTTTCCAACCTTCAAGGTATTTTATCATCTCAAAAGGGATTCACTTTCTACAAAAGGGAGACAAACACTGGAGGAATCTTTTAGCCGCTGAATATTTGTCTTTTCCTACTTAAAAAGGAAAAAGAAAAGTGGTACGCCTTGCCAAAAAGAAAAATATACCATTAATTGAGCACGTATTTTGTGCTTTTACTCCCCTTTTTTGGAAAAAAAAATAGCCACCCAAGATCCAGAAAGGATGCTTTTCGTGACACCAACACCTCAGATTTTCTTTATCATGGAAAAACTCTCAAATTTATATCAGTACAACACAAATACCATATATTTATCACGATAATTCTGAACTTTGCTTGGTATGACATTATTATCATCGAATTTTTTTTCCGTGTCACTAATACACAAACTTGTACCAGCTATTTTTAGTAACACAATTATATTTTTGATGTTGGCATCAAAATAGGGCATTGTTTAGAGTGTTTTTTTGGTCTTATGGTATTAAGTCTTTTATTTATATCTTCTTCTGAGGTCTTGTTCATTCCACAAGGGATAAGTTTCAAACTTTTGGCCAAAAAGAAAAAAAGAAAAAACCATTAAGCTTAGATATGTCTAACCCAAATTAGCCCCACTCAATAAATACCACTAATTATAAAATAAATATACATCTCTCTCTCTCTCTCTCTCTCTCTCTCTCTCTCTCTCTCTCTCTCTCTCTATGTGTATATATATATATATATATATACACACACACACTATAGACTTGTATGGCCCATTATAATATGCCGAATTTACTTCCGTTGACGTGTTCATGATGGTGATTTTTCCTTGCTCTCAGTGTTTCATCCAAAAAAGATAAAAAAGAAAAAGAAAAATAATTTTATATTTGAATGCACACCAGGAAGAAAGCACACTACTCTGCGTTGACATAGAATGCATTATGCAGGATTTGCGCAAATCCCACGAATCATTTTATGGGCACTATTGTTTTCTTGGAGGGCAAGATAAAAATACAAATTCATAGGGTTGCTTTCAAGATATGGATACGACCACAAAAGAAATGTATTTTAAGCCCTGATCGCCCTTTAGGATTTTAATTTAATCGGCCAGGCAAAAGTACCAATAATGAGAAGAAATATTCTAGAATAATACTGAAGGTTGGATCGTACCCTTTTGAATTAATTTTAAATTATGAGATAATCTCGATCATTTGGACCAACCATTAAAAAGAAGTTCAGCAGCACGGCCATGATGCTCCCTTTGGAAAGGGGATTAGGTGGGAAGATTGCTAAGTAGGGAACTTCAAAAGGATTAGAAAAAATGGATAAAAAATCTAATTATGACGGTGTCTTTTGCAAAATTCGTCGTAAAATTTAATTTGATAATAAAAAAGCTCTATTAATCTAAACGAGCGATATTGTGGGTTTCGAATTCGGATGTCGTTGAATTCTAAGATTTGAATCGTGAAAAAGTTTAAATAAAAATTCAAGATGATTTTCGCTCCAAAAAAAGGGTTTTTCTTACTTATCCAAGATGATCAATTTACATAAGGTCAACTTTTATTTTTTATTTCAGTGTATCCTCATTTGTTTTCTTAATGGGCATCTACAATACTTCGAGCATCATGTATTCCGTCATATTATAGATCACCTAAAATTTCACTAATATAATCACGATGTTTTAGAAGTTCTATTAAGATAAATCAACCTAAAAAAAGAGAACGTGCTCAATATGCTTGGTTGAAAGTTTGAATCGGGACTAGAGGATGCATGCATTTTGTGGAAAATAGGAGAAAAAAATAAAGGCAATCAAATTGTCATTTTCAGCCATTTGCATTTCTACCCTTTCTAAGATGGCACATCTTGGACGCCCAATAGAATTGGAATCCCTAGTCAACCGTCAACTGGCCATTAAATTAAATTAATTTATCATATGTTAGGTTGTCCCCATTTGATACTAATGGTTTAGAATTTTCCACCTATGAAAATGCTGCCTACTTCAAATTTGATGGGCCACCGCAGCACAAGTCAAAGAATATTTGGATCGAATTGGGTATGGAAGGCCGGAAACACAAAACATTATAAAAATCGGTGTATGAGGAATTAAAAAAAAATTCAAATTACGAATAATGATGGGCTTGATTTCTTTATTTATTTTACGCGAATTTATTTATTGCCAAAAAAGGATGGAAGTGGTTGAGATGCAAAAGGAAAATGATGATATTGGGGATTTTCGTGAAGCGAAATTGACCGGGCTTTTACCGGATAAAATGGGCTAAAAGGAGATAGTATCGGCTTTTCGAAAATCAGTAGATTCCCCTTTTAGCCGGTCATCGGTAATCGATTGGATGAGAAGCATCCCACTTTTGGCAACCTTTTCTAGGATGATTTTTGTCCCTATTAATTTTCTCCGGCACGATTCTGTGACCAGTCTCAAAGGATAAAAAGATTTTGTTCTTATCAAGAAAAAAATGTGTTTTTTTTTTTTTTACTTTTTTTTTTGCTAAAGGAAAATAAAATCTATCCAAGTGCCTTCTGGCAAAACACATTAATCCCTTTTGGCAAAACACATCAGTTATTAAAAATTTAACGACGAAGAAGAATATTTTTCAAGAAAATAGTTAGTTTTAATTTTTTTGGTAGTTAAAGAAAAACGATTTCCTTTTTGTTAGTAGGGAAAATTATTTTTCTCTAATTTAAAAATTGTTGTTTATAATCAATGAAAACATTTTTTATATAATAATTAGTTTTCCATTATCAAAATCAAAATGCAATTTTAGCAAATAATTTTCATTTAAATAAATGGACTCTTAGTTTAGTGAATGAGCTTTGAATTGCAACCTCCTCCTCCTCCTCCTCCCCTTCTTCTTCTTCTTATAAATCATTGTGGAAAAAAAATTGAAAAGTGGAGTATAAATAAGTAAATCCATGATTCAAGAAGTTTAAAGAGCCTGAGGAATACATGTAGTCCCATTCAATATGATCATAAGCTTTAGCAAGGTCAACTTTGATAAGCATGGAGCATGAGGACACTTGTTTTATTATTTACGGAACATATAATTTCTTGAATGATCACAACATTGTTGACACATCTCCTACCCGGAACAAAAAGAGGAGAGATTAATGAGTCAAGGAGGGGTTGAAGTCTATTGACAAGGATTTTCGTGACGGCCTTATGAACGATGTTGCACAAACTTTTAGGACAATATTAAAAAATGTTTTCAAATACGTGAAATTCACGAGAATTCGTTAAGAGTAGCTAATTTCTTGTCATTACATAGTATGAGAGAACAAGGCAAAGTCTGAATTATAAAATTAGGGCTCAATGTGAAAGAATTTTTAGGAGATGAAGAAAGAAGAGCAAGGAAGAGATAAAATTTTCTTATATTGAAGAGTAGGAAGTGGACTATTTGATTTTACTTTATTTGGAAATTGATGGAGAATGTGAAGAAGGAAATGCCTTCAGGAAAAGTGAAATACCCTTTTTCATTTAAAGCTTTCTAAATTTGTGACAAAGAAAAGGCAATTTTCCAAATATGCGATGTTTCATTTTTTTTAATTAGAAATTTGTCTCTAATTTAAGAAGGAAAAATATCATTTTTATCAATCTAATGGGTCGAAAAAACTCCAAATCTTGTCACGATGACATCTCTACCACGCATCTCGTTTGAAATGAATAAGAACCCTCAATTGCTTCGTGATAAATAATATATATATATATATATATATATATTTTTTTTGGTAAGGCGTGATAAATAATATTTGCTCATTCCAATATGGTGAAAAAATATGGCTCGAATTGAGTATAAAAGTCAACACTACGTAAATAATTTAGTGAAAATTTTAAAAAAACCGAAGTGGGTCCTACTCAAGCCACATCAATCATGGATCCTATGTGGAAGTTGGCCGGCCGGTGACTTGACCCTATCTGAAACAAAGTTTACTCAAAACCCTCTCTCAAGAAAACGTGCCATTTTCACATTCTCATTTGTAATTTTTTCTTTTCCTTTTTTTTAAGGCAAAAGTGTCAAAAATGTGGAAAGGGTATTATAAGATAACGAACAGCAGCTGCGGAAATTACGACGCCCCGCTGTCGCATTGGCGCACGCCTTCGCGTCGTTCCACGGCTGTCCATTCAGAGCCCAACTTTTCCCCTTCAATGCCAGCCGAGAATTCACGGCGACAAATTCATAGAAAACAGCAAAAAAAAGAAAAAAGAAAAAAAGAAAACATGGGAGTGCTGACAAGTTCGTGCCTCTCTCTCTTTCTCTACTCTCTCTCTTCCATTTACGCTTGGCTGACCACGTACTTCCCAGTCACCACTGCCCTCGAACTGCGAGTCTCCTAGAACAGCGAGAGAGGGAGGGAATTTTTTTAGCAAAAAAGTCAGGATTTTTCTGGACCCTTTTGGTTTTTCTTTAGAAAAATTAATCGAGAAGCGGTTTTCAATGTATTGACCGCGTTTGTAGAATTGGATTCAATCGCTATGTAGTCCTTGGCAAGGCCTTTTGTAAAAAAGATCGTTTTTTTTATCGTCGGATTGCAGACTTATTGGAGAGAGAGGGAGAGAGGGAGAGAGAGAGGGGAAGATGAGTTTCTAAAAAAACAGGATTTTTCTGGACCCTTTTGGTTTTTCTTTCAAAAAATTTAGCGAGAAAGCATAGCGGTTTTCGATGTATTGACCGCGTCTGTAGAGCTGGATTCAATCGCTATGTAGTCCTTTGGCAAGGCTCCTCGTTAAAAAGATCGTTTTTCTCATCGTCGGATTGCAGACTTTTTGGAGAGAGGGAGATCAGTTTCCGACCAGTTTCGACTTTTTCTTTTGTGGGTTCTCTTTTTTTTTTTTTGGTGTCCCGGGACCGTGAAATTCATCGTGCCTCTTGGAGCTCAAGTGGGTCACTTGTTGGTTTCCTTCTTTCAACTTCTTCTTCTTCTTCTTCTTTCCTGCCCTTCTTCGATGTCCATGCCCGGCTTGCGGCTCCTCCTCTTTTCCACGCTGAATAGTCTCTTCTCTTCTTCTTTCCACGCGCCCGTTTGTCTCATTCTGGACTTCTCCTGGCACTTCTTTTCTTGATTGTCAGCAAGGGTAATCTCAAATTCAACTGCTTTTGCATCTCACGGGTTGTTGCTTTCTTTTGAGCTTGATTTGTCTTTAGGGGGCGAATCTTCACGTGTCTGCGAAGAGGGGGGTGTTGTCTTGCGGTTTAAGCATCTGGGTGTCTTGATATCGGGCAAATCTTTACTGGGTTTGGGTTGAAAATGGCTTTTGGAGCGCTGGACTGTGTGGGGTTGGTCTGAGGTCAACTTTGTTCTTTTGGGGGTAGATTCTTTTTTTGTTTTTTGTTTTTTTGAATTGAGTGGATTGTGGTTTGAGTGATTGGGGAGATTTCATGCTTGGCCCAAGACAATGGAGATGTCTATGGCCGGACTTCTATTCCTTTAGCATTCTTTACCGCGGCTGGGTGAGGAGGCAATGAAGAACCTTTTCAAGAAGCTCCACATCATGTCGAATCAAACAGAAGACAGGGAAGAGCTTAGTTCGTCTATGGGCAGCAAGACCTACGACGAGGCATCGTCGCCTGATAGGCTCACGCAAGCGCGATCGTATCATTTCGGCGAGCACAAGCCCTTTTCAGGGCTTTCTTCTTGGTTACACTCGGTTACTAATAAGCACGGACATGCTGGCCCATCATCTTCGAATGCATCTTCGAATGTGATTAAGGGAGAGCCAACGGAGCCATCTGATTCTGTCAGCGTCAGTGGAGCGAATACTGATCCGGATGCATCTTTGCGGGATTCGGAGTCTAACTCTAGAGATCCTGATGTAGAGGAGGAGTATCAAATACAATTGGCGATGGAGATGAGTGCTAGGGAGGATCCTGAGGCAGTTCAAATCGAGGCTGTCAAGCAGATTAGTTTGGGGTCTTGTGCTCCAGATAATACTCCAGCCGAGGTTATTGCTTATAGATACTGGGTAAGTTGTCATCTTCGCCCCCTTCTTGAGAGAGAACGGAAAGCATCAAAAGAGAAGGATTGAATTATGTTTGACAAGTAGCTTTTGGCTACGGAGGATGTACATTTCACTTTTGCTCCTCCTTTTTCATAGTGTCCTCTACTAGAGAAATAACTGGTAGAACGCACAACACGTCTTTGGTGGAAAAAATGCACAACTGCATTTGATGTGGACCTCTGTGTAATCGTTTGTTATTTCAAGTTCTGTGTTAGGGCACTTATCTAATCAAACCTGACCAACTATTAGCAAGAGCAACTGAAAAGAATTTGTCCTTGGAAAATAATAATAATTCGGCAATTTTTCTTGAGCTTTTCTGTATAATGATCCACAATCACAATCTGCTCCACTTCTGTTCGTGTGCATCAATAGAATGCAATGCCAAATCATTCATGTAGATTATTATATTGAAAATTTTAAAAAATTAGGTGTTGTTTTCTTGTGCTGAGACATGCTTTGAACAAAGCTTGAATTTACTTTAGAATAAATTCTCGTCTAATCTCTCTCTTATTCTCTTTCTTCTTCTCTTCTTTGGTGGGTTTTTTTAGATGGGAGTAGTAATCTTCCAGAATCTGTTAGAGAATAGCTTTAATCCTAATGAGTAGCAACAGGAAGGACTGGTGAAAATGTGCAATTCCAGTGACTGGTGCCAGCTTTTGGAAGCTACTTGGCAGGTCAAGAATGTAGGAAGAGGTTGCCCAGTCATTTCATATTGGATACTGACTTTGATACTTCCCAGGATTACTGCTACCTTATCATACATATATATAAATAAATGAATTTGAGAATCACAGCTGGAAAGAAGGAACAGATTTTTGGGCTCTGTCTGTTTCAATTGATGCTGGTTGGTTGATGGTATTAGGCAGTTGGAATTACCTCTTCTAGCTGAAACCTGTCTACCTGTTATTCTGCTGAACATGGCTTTCTTTCTTCAAATTTAAGCGCTGAGTTTGAAAAGATATACGACCTTAGTCTCTCCCAGTCATTCTATAATAAGTCTTCAGATGCAACCTTAACTTGCTGGGCGGGCAATACCCACTTTGAATACTTCAAGTCTAGTCTTTTTCTATTTGCTTAGGTACATGAGGTGTTTCATCTAGAGTTGTCGAGGAGAAACTGGCATCCTTCCTCTTATTGGTAAAATGGTACAAGTGCAAAGATCTCATGATCTTGTGGAGTTTATTTGGAAGAATTCCGTCTATCTGCATTTTCCCCAAATTTGGAGCTTTATTTCTCTGCTCAAGTTATGTTGTCTCTTGCTTAACCAATCATCTAGCTGATTAAATTGGTGCTTGTAGTGAAAATAACCAACTTAGATTACCTTAGAAGGTGCTTTATGGATCTAGAATCATGTTCTCTAGCTGCTTTTACATTTTCTTCTTTTTTGTTAGGTTTATTCTTTTCTAATTCGTCTCATACTGTAGATTTGTCAATGATTAACAGAACTACAATGCTCTTAGCTATGATGACAAAATCGTGGATGGTTTTTATGATCTATATGGGGTCCTGACTGCGTCAACCTCAGGCAGAATGCCTTCACTTGTTGATTTGCAAGGAACACCTGTATCTGAAAATATCGCTTGGGAAGCAGTTTTGATCAACAGAGCTGCAGATTCAAATTTATTAAAACTGGAAGAGAAAGCCCTAGAGATGGCAGTCAGATCAAGATCAGCATCTCTTGGTTTGTTACAGAGTAATTTGGTGCGAAACCTAGCTGTTTTAGTTTCGGACTACATGGGTGGACCAGTTGCAGATCCAGAGAACATGTTAAGAGCATGGCAAAGTCTTGGCTATAGTTTGAAATCAACCCTTGGTAGTATGGTTTTGCCTCTTGGTTCCTTGACTATCGGGATGGCTCGGCATCGTGCTTTGTTGTTTAAGGTACACACTCTGTTTTTTATGTGTATGGTTATTGTTAGTTTCTGTTCCTTTCCTAGATTATATAAATCTGTGATAGTTACAGTATTTTTTTCTTTAATTTTTCTGGAGAAATTACTGTAGGTTATAATCATATTTGCACAATCTATATCATTTGTTAGTAATTGTTTTAACTAAACTATTGCTTACCAAAGTGTCTGTATGGTACATTTTTGGCCTGAAGTATGTTAATGTTCTGCCCATGTGTATTTTTTTCCTTCTCTTGAATTTTATATCGTGTAAGGTCTTCTATGCCATTTTTTAATGACTGTAGATGATTTCCATTTGGAATTGCTTATGTTTATTTCAACTTCTCAAACATGTATGAATTGCTTGAATCACTTGCACAGGTTTTGGCCGACGGTGTAGGCATCCGATGCCGGTTAGTGAAGGGGCAGCAGTATACAGGTTCAGATGATGTAGCAATTAACTTTGTAAAGCTTGATGATGGAAGGTATTTGACATGTACTATTCATATTTATGCTGATGCAAGAATGTTAGCTGATGCTTTATTTCTTGCTTTGCTCTACATAGAAAAATATATGTTGTATCCTGAATCTATCATGTGCATGTTCTCTGCATGTTTAACGCTGTTTGCATTTTTAAATTGTGAAATGCATGTTACAGCATGTTAGAATGATTAAAAGCATTTATATGAGGTCCTTTTCTTCATATCAATTATGGACAGTAACCTGTTTAAAACGCTATTGATAATTGATTCTCAGGGAGTACATAGTTGACCTCATGGCTGATCCAGGCACTCTCATACCATCTGATGCGACGGGTTCGCATGCAGAATTTGATGAATCATACTTATCAGTCAGCCCTATGTCAGGAGATTCATCGCATGCGGCCTCTTCTAGTAGCGGAGTTACCAGTTCTTATGAAGAGCAGTTAGAATTTGGGACTTCTGACAAGAGATCCAGGTTCGGAACCAGTGCAGTGTCAGGAAATGAGTCCATTAATGAAGGTGAAGTCCTGGCTGATGTGAATATTACTAGGCCAATCATGGTGAAGGAAGGAGCCAAGAATTCCCCAGAAGACCTGAAAGATCAATCCAATTTGAATAAGTTGGGGGGAAGAGAGATCCCGGGAAGGCCTAATTATCCTTACACGCATGCAAGATCTCCTTCATGGACGGAAGGTGTGAGCTCACCTGCTGCTCGCAGGATGAAAGTGAAAGATGTTTCAGAATACATGATTGATGCTGCCAAAGAGAACCCACAGTTAGCTCAGAAGCTTCACAATGTATTACTTGAAAGCGGTGTCATTGCTCCACCAAACTTGTTTAGTGAAATTTATCCTGGGCAGTTAGATGCATCAACTGAGGCCAAGTCACCAGCTGAGGACAGGCCTCTGATAGGAAGTAAGGATGAAAAGAGCCATCAGGTTGGAATTCAAGACACTAAGGGTCAGGATAGTAGAAGTGAGCCTCGCTTTTTGCCTCCTTTGCCCCCCTATAAACCGCATTCAAAAGCGACAACCCCTTGGGGTCCATCAGAGCAACCTAAACCTGTAGAAGGTTTAGGATTCAACCCTCCACTAGAACTGCGGGAAGCAACTGGGCAGTCCATTTGGTCTCAATCCAATGCCACTCCACCGGTATATGTGAAAAATGTCCCTGTAGCGGCAGCGGCAGCAGCGGCTGCTGCAGTGGTGGCGTCGTCCATGGTAGTTGCTGCTGCAAAGTCGAACACGGACTCAAATCTTGAAATTCCTGTTGCAGCTGCTGCCACGGCAACAGCTGCAGCTGTGGTGGCAACTACTGCAGCTGTCAATAAGCAATATGAAGCAGGGGTGAAAAGTGATGGGGATCCAGATTCTGGTGGGTATGAGCAACGAGGGAGTGCTAATCGGGAGAGTGATGCTACTGGAGTAAATTCAGAAGGCGAGAGGGTTTCTGACAGATCAACTAGTAATGATAGCACAAAATCAGATATTGCCCTTGATGATGTTGCGGAGTGTGAGATTCAATGGGAGGAGATCTCCTTGGGAGAGCGTATAGGACTAGGTACTGACAAGCAAACTGTATCAATAACATTGTGGTGTTTTTTAGTTCTCTAATTTTGGTTGGTACACAAGAAATTGGATGTAGTCAGTTAGTTTTACATCCTTTGTTTTACAGGATCCTATGGGGAGGTATACCGTGGGGACTGGCATGGAACCGTAAGCCTACCGAAACACTTTCTTTTTCTTTATCAAGTATCTACTATCATTGTGGTGTCATTGCTTTCTTGTGAGAAGCCTTAATATTTGTCTTGTAACTTTGTCTCTAACTTTGTCTCTATGCTTGGGGCAATGATGCAGTTACTGAGTTTCTAACTAAGGCACATCTATTGCAGATGCATCGTGTGCATGAACTTAAATATTGAAGGGCTGAGTTTAACATCAAAGTCTTTGTTAGATCACCTGTTATCTGGCTGTCTTCAATCCCTTTGTCTCCGAATTTGCTTCACTTCAGTCTGAGATGTGGTGTATCGTTTCTCTATTGATGTAGTCATAGTGGATCTGACTAGAGCACTGACTCTCGAAGATCACGCCATGGGAGTTACATGTAGAAAATAATTAAATATGATGCATTAATTGTGTCTTTTAATCCCAATCCATTCTTGATTGAGTTATTGTTAGCTGAAACTAGTCATGCATAAGGTGTATTTTTTCTGCTTTTTTAGATTAGGTTTACACCTAATTTGAACTTGTTTACTGTTTGGGGTTTTAGATGGTGTTCACTTCACTATTTATTTCTTCTGCTTCAATTTGAAGGTGTCCAATATTTTTTATATATCTTTTTCAACGTGAACAATTCCACAATTGCAACAAATCCTGCAAATACTTTCTGTGGATTGAAGGATAGGATTTTTCTGCATTTATATCTCTGGTTAGTTTCCCACGTAGTTAAAAAGGGTTTTGGCTTTGGAATTTTTGGATCTTTCATCTTTTTTTCCTCCCAAATTATCTGTCAGTGTGCTGCATATATATTTCCTTTCACTTCTTTGATCTGGGATAACTAACGGCACTACGTAGTACTTCTCTATTGCTTTGATTATTTCTCTCTAAATTGAGCTTAGTGCATTTTCAAACTTTAAGAAAACTTATATGCTCTGCTCTACTGATTAATTGTAGGAAGTTGCAGTTAAGAAGTTCCTAGACCAGGATATTTCTGGTGACTTGCTTGAAGAGTTCAAAAGTGAGGTACTAGTTCCGTTACTGCTGCTTATTGTACTACTTCTGCTTCTGCTTCTTGTGAACTCCACCTTAGCTGAATGAAAATGGTTAGGTAGAAAACATGACCATCTCCAGGCAATGCCAGATGCCATAATTTGGTACAGAATCAAGCATTGGGTGCTTAGGATCATCTGCTCAACCTTTGAAGAAGTGTTGGGAAAAAAATTTTGGACAGCTCAAATAAAGGTGGACCAATCCAAATAACAAGTGGAACTAAGTTTCATGTGGATATTTGATTACCTTTTTTTAATAGGATAATATGTACTAAAAAATTCCACAGATAATCTAGATTAGAAGGAGACGAAGCAAAATTAGTAAGAAAATGTAGATAAAGTTGATACATATTCCATATGCATTGAAGAAGAAGGCATAATTACAATTTACACCAGGAAAAAGCAGCCTTACTTCACCACCATATCTACAGCAAGACCATAAATGATTTTAAGATGTGAAGTGAAGCTTTCAAGAACTGCTCTCTTGTATTTGGGTTAATCAACCATTAGATGGTTTCTCTTAAACAAAACATTGGGGCAAAGCCACCAAATAGTATGAATTTCACAATTACAAGTAGAGATAAGGAAGACCACCACTGTGAAAGCAAGAGGGTTGAGCCCAAATATGGAAGCTTGACTGTGATCGAAAGAATAAGCATGACAGTAAGATGCATGGATCTCAGTATAGTGGTGCTTGCCAACAACCTACATTCTCTGAGTCAGAAAATGAGGCCGGCTATTGCTGACATTGCATTGTTTTGCACATTACTGTTATCGTTTGCCTACTTTGTAATTTTCAGGACTGCTACTGGCATAATAGCCTACTTAAACTTTGCTTTTGAATTGCAAGGTCCGGATAATGAAGAAAGTTAGGCATCCCAATGTCGTTCTTTTCATGGGAGCTGTAACTCGTCCTCCAAATCTATCAATTATTTCAGAGTTTCTTCACAGGTAAGTTGCAATTCTTCCTGTTTCAATTTAAGATTCAAGTAAGATTCTCTGGAAGTTGTTATGCTGGATTTGTAGCAGTGATTAAACAAGTGATACTCCATTTCCTCCTTGAGCAGCAGTGACCCACGACACGCGTTGCTTATAATAGTTAATCAAACCTGTCAGTTTTAGATGTTACAAACTCATATCTGACGATTGGTTTAACTTGTTCACAAAACAAGATACTACATTACTTGGGATTGGATGCGTTTGGCCTATTATGTTATTTTCGTGTCCAGTTTGTAAAGAAAGGGATTTTTGAGATCTGGTCATTGAGCTTTTAGTATATTTGATGTTAGTTTATGTTAATGTCCTTTATTTCTATGCACGCCATTTCTTCAAGTTCCCTGTGCCGATGATCCTTGAAGTTTGTTCTAGTATTGTTTTGCCTCTGGGAAACATTCTGAGTTTAAGAACTGTCCTTAGGTTTTTTCATGTTTTTATTAGCTTTATTCTGTTGTTGACTTTTCGAGATCATTATGCTTAGGGGATTAAATCAGGATTTTTCCCCTGCAGAGGAAGTTTATATAGGCTGCTACACCGGCCTAACAATCAATTAGATGAGCGAAGGAGGTTAAGGATGGCCCTTGATGCAGTATGATTTCATCACTCTGGTCCTTTATTAAAACTCAGTGAGCGGTCTAATTCCACTTGAATTACCTGCACATAATCTATCTTCACAAATAATTTTCAGGCCCGGGGAATGAATTATTTGCATAACTGTAATCCAGTTATAGTACACCGTGACTTGAAGTCTCCCAACCTTCTTGTTGATAAAAATTGGGTCGTGAAGGTGACTTATTCTTCTCACTACAAGCAAACGAGAAATCATGTTTCTATTACATAAATGACTCGAGTTTCCATTATCCTTTAGGTTTGCGATTTTGGATTATCTCGGATGAAGCATAGCACATACCTCTCATCTAGGTCCGCCGCTGGAACGGTGAGCAGTGTCAACGACTTTAGTCATGTTTACACTTGGCATGTCATTTGACATTATTTCTCTTGATGCTTCATACTTGTGTTTGTCTTGCTTTTCTTATGTCCTTGAGATCCTATAACCTGTCCATATGTCTCAACTGGTCATGTTCACTTATATAATGCAATGTTCACCCATGAATATTACTGTAATGGTAACCCTCAGTGAATTCTGTGATGAATCGATTTGATCACCTTTCCTATCAAAATAAAAAAAATCCTTTTTGCTCTATGAAAATTCCGAGACGTTTTCTTTTTGAAGGATCTTAATATACTGCTTGAGAACTGAGAAGTAGCTGAGGACACTTATTTCTTGATTTGATTGTCCTTATAGGTGGCAATCTTGAAGCACCTGCAATGTCTTTCATAGTCATTTCCTTTTTCCTTCATCCTTCATTTTCTTTTTCCTTAAGGACAAAGAAAATCATTTGTTGCTACTAGGTGCAACATGGAGCTCTGAAGTAATCAGTAAAGACTGAATTTACATGTTTCCGTGTCATCAATATTACTGCTTGCCGTGAGTTCTTGATTGTTAACTGCTAAACGCATGAAATGGATACATCTTTGCAAACCATATTTCTAGGTGACCATGTAGGTCAGTGCCCTCTAAGAACTTCTCAGGGCACTCTTCATGCTTTCTCCCATCATTTCTATCTTGTCTATGCCAGAATGTGAAAGCTTCAGAAGCATTTCATATGCAAGTACTCTTTGGTACATTGATATGCTCCCTTCCAGTTGTTTGTATGACTAATATGCCATCACTACTTCAGGCAGAGTGGATGGCTCCGGAGGTGCTGAGAAATGAACCTTCAGATGAAAAGTATCTCGTTCGTTTACCTTACAAATATTTACTCCCATTTTTTCCCTCTGGTCATCCCCATTCATTTGCGACTGATGAAACCTGTCTCAATCTGTGATATGACAAGCAGGTGTGATGTCTATAGCTTTGGGGTCATATTATGGGAGCTGTCTACGCTGCAACAACCTTGGGGGGGAATGAATCCTATGCAAGTCGTTGGTGCTGTCGGCTTTCAGCACCGTCGGCTCGATATTCCGGATAATGTGGACCCTGTTGTCGCGGATATCATCAAAAAGTGCTGGCAAACGTGAGTATGTTTTGGAGAATTTATTTTGGGAAACTGTGTGTAGTCCATTTCCCTAAGGACATACAGCAGTTCTAATCATCGGGGTTCGACCTTTACTGAGGAAAGATTTGCACTTCTCCTTTTTCCCCTCCTCCTTCCCCATCCCCAAATGGAAAAAACAAGGTCTTTCCCACCGTCCCTCCTTCTCATGGATAATCTTGGTTAGACTATGTCGAAATTACTAGGATCACTTAATTAGAAACTTTTGACAATAAGCGGCCTGTAGCATAAGGCCGAAGCTTCAGTTACATGAAATGATGAAGCTCATTCTCTTGCGGTTGTAATTATATTGTTAGTCAACGCCTGATGTTTGGATTTGGACATTTGTAGAGATCCGAAATTGAGACCGACATTTGCTGAGATCATGGCTGCGCTGAAGCCCTTGCAGAAGCCCATAACTAGCTCCATGATCCCGAGGCAAGCACGCTGATGAGCAGCGAGCGCGACACTGTCCGATTTGTTAGACGAGGTGTCCGGCCGAAGTAGCAGAATCATGAATTGAACGATGTTGGCACATCCCATGTCGTTTTGGAGGCGGGTCCTCCATTGTCGGGAAACTATGCGAAGATCGAACTTCTGGGGATGGTTGGTCCGACGGACGGCGATTGATTGGCAATTGTGATTTTTCTCTTTCACTGTCTTAGTTTTGCTGCCTTCCACAAGTTTGTGAAATTCTTTGTACAGATATATTTTTCTTGTTGTATAATCAAATTCTTTCCTTTTTGTCTGTCAAATGAAAATAGTTCATCAGATGATCACTTACTGGAGTTTACTGAAAAGGGCATTTTCATCTTACAGCTGATGTGATCTGAGGATCAAATTAGCATTGCCTTAGTGCAAGAACTTTCCTTTTCTTCAAATAATGTGAATTTCTATTTTGATTGGTGAAGCATAAGTCCGGGAAATATCTTGCTACATAATCATCTGCATTTGATGACGCATGATGCTCGTTACGCATCGATTTAGGTTGTACCGATGTTCGAGAATCTTGTGACGACGAGTGTGAACTGATCAATCATACTGATCAATTATGACCCGGTTTGCCTCATTAGATAAGTAGTAAGTTCAACCAAACACCAAAGTAATCCTTCCATCAAACGGCACTTCCTCAACCGGGGGAACTGAGCCAACCTGTGATTGAGGACAGTGCCGTAAGGCGTGTTAACCAGTTGTGGGCATCTAATCTAATCCATCTTCACTCATTTTAGGTACGGGAGATTATTATACCTGTCTATCCGATAGTAACCAGAACCGAAATTCTGACGTGGTGTTTATTTTTACCACTGTGAAATTCCCTAATTCCCTGTCTATTTTTATTTTCCTGATAGAGAAGGAATAAGAAGACAGCGTGAGGTTTCTCATCCCAGGGCGATTCTCCCGCCTGTTTTTTTCGTGAGCCTTTTAAGGATCTGCTCACATCCGAAACTGTCCTATCACGGAAGAAAAATCGCCGAAACTTGTTCCTTCTGGTTGCCATTTCGAGCAAAGCACGACCGACGCTGCACGTGCTTGCGGATTGAGAAAATTTGTGACGATCAAGATGTTTACATTGCCTTTCAGTCTGGCAAGAATTGGAGATGATCTCTTGTTTCCTTGGGTCATAATTATGGACTTGACTTCTTCCTGTTCTTTCTTTATTTCCTTCCTTGAATTGTTGTGATTCTGGGCGTGGAACGTGCACCTGATGTGTGAGGACGGGGGGGTCAAAAATGGCAAATCTCCGAGGACTTTACAAGAACGAGCGACCGCCACGCATTTGGTCCTGGTTGAGAATGGTCTTAGAAGTTCAAGATGGAGTGCACAGTGGGCCACGTGTGCAGCATCCGTGCACCAATCTCAACCGCAATTCCCGCAAGGAAGGTATAAAATGAAATTCTTATCTTGAACGGTGAAAAATTACCAATTTGGTCCCAATAGGATGTGATTTTGAGTAAACCCATCAATGTCAGCGTGCCACAAAGAATAGCCCGTGATGATTGCACGTCACGTCGGCAATTTTAAGTCACAAACCGATCAAAATGACTACAATGAAATTTCATTTAAAAAAGGGGCTTATGGCTACATTTGTAAAAATTAAAAATTTAGGATTAAATTGGCATTCGTTTTTATGACTAATTTGGTAATTTTGTGCTGATCCCATTTCTCACCCTTCTGTTTATACCTGAAACATGGACCCATGTTCATGTCTTCTTTTGTCGTCGGCCATTGATACATTCAATCGGAAATTTACAAACGATTCAAATATAAATTATAAATCATATGGATTATCATTGAGAAGGTGTTCACTACCATATGTGAAAAATAACAAATATTCATTGGGGATAAAATGGTCTCGCCCGTTGCAAAGTCACGAGTTTGATTTACCTCGTGCAAAGTGATTTTTTTTTACTGTGAACATCTCGATGAAATTACAGTAACGGGCTCGCCAGATTTTTAGATCATGATCATAATGAACTGGGGCATCTCTTGACATAAATAGTTCATGAAATTAAATTTAATGCACAATATAATCCATAAAGTTTTAATTTATTCAATGCGGTTCTTAGACAAATATTGACCATTGGACTAATTTCAATATCTACTAAAAATTTAGGGAGCACATGGAATAAATTAAAAATTCAAAAATCATATTACACATTAGGATTGCATATTAGGCGAGGAGTTCAATGATTATGTTGAATAAATGAAAATTTATGGATGAAATTACATATTAAATCAAAATTTGAAAACAATATTTAAAGGGAGAACGCGGTTGGATAACAAACAGGTCTCCAAAATTCGAACGTCTAGAGAGAGAGAGAGAGAGAGAGGAGAGCGCTCGCGACGCCGTCGGAGCCGGAGCTCCGCCGCCATGGCCGCCGTCCTCGACTCTCATTTCCTCGCTCTCACCGCCATCGTCACCGTAACCTCTCTCTCTCTCTCTCTCTCTCGCTCTCTCTCGCTCTTTCTGTCTGCCGGCTTTTGCTCCTTCGACGTTCGCCGTCGCGCGCTCTGATCGCCGGACTGCTTCTCCGGCGTCCTCTCGTTCGCGTCGCAGGTCGTGTACCAGGCGCTGTTCTTCGTCGTCACCGCTCTCCTCAAGTTCGATAAGGTCACCGATTTCGCCGGTCAGTGATCGATCGCTCGCCCCTCCCTCCTTTTTTATTTTTCCCGCGTCGGTCGGATGTTGTGCGGAATCTGTTGCTTGCGGAATAGTCAGTGAACCGGCCTGGAAATTTTGAGGAAGTTATTAGGGAAAATGAGTGGCGTGCGAGCGGCGAATGAGAAGGAAACTGTGATTGCGTTGTTGCGGAGTTCGTGATCAGTTACTGTTGCATCGCGAAGCAATGGCGGTTGATGCTTTCTGTTTCGATAGGATTAGGCCGCGAGTCGAGTGACTGGCCGGCCGGTCTTGGATAGCCAGTGAATGTGTTTGTTTTGTTGTTTCAGGAAGCACCAACTTCGTTATCATTGCTCTGTTGACGCTGATTGTCAAGGGGGCATGGCATTTCAGACAGGTTCTTTCTCTATCTCTTGATGATCGGGCGATTGATACTCTCTCTCTCTCTGTCTCTCCTAATATCGACATGGAAATTATCGATAGCATGTAGGAGTCGTGACTGTAGTAATTAGGATACAGTTCCTTTCTGAGGGTAGTGTGGAATGAGACTTAAGGTTGATTTCAGGCTCTCTTTGGCAATAATTTTTAGTAGATAAAGGACCTTCATGCAACCCGCCAATTCCTCTCTTGACAAGAATCGGTCTTAAAACTTGCGTTCTCGAATATGTTTAGAGCATTGAAGTAAACGTGACCTCAAATGCAGATGCTGAGGGTGATGAAACCAAAAGAAGATTGTCATGAATGGTTAAATATTATGAAGCACGCATTTTTTCAAACCTAACCAGGTAATATAAATTGGGAGGATCTAGATGTTGATGAAGCTGTTTGGCAGTGATCTTCATTCAACAGATGAAACAGAATTTTTGCATAAGTTCAGGACTGATGTGGATGAACTCCGTTTTAGGAGTAAGTTGATGAGAGAAGGACTAGATAAGATGAGTTGAGGATGCTTCTTAAATATATCTGCATTTCTGGAACCATTTTTTTCCAGTATATATTTGTTTGCTGAGGTTGACTGTCTTTGTGCTATTGCAACTGCAAGCCCTTTAAGGATGTTCAGAACCTAGTGGAATTCTGTCTGTTTGACCCCCCAAATAATTCCTTTGCTATTTATCATCAGGAATTTTAGTTATATGGATTTTAGGTTTACTAGGACTAAATTTGAGAGTTTCTGCTCAACCAGACAATTGTTGTGGCTGCAATTTATTGAATCTTAAGATGCTTGTGACAATGTAATTTCAGGTGGTCCTGACAATTCTTGTAGTAATCTGGGGTCTCCGACTGGGTCTCTTTCTGTTAATGAGGTATGAATCTAGTAGAACAGGCGAAAATGCAACTTTCATTTACTTACAAATCTTTTAAATTGATAGTAAGCTAGTTACATCTAGACATGATTGCTGCATGTGGGAGAGAGAGGGTTCTTGCACAATTTGCTCTGCATGATGTGCTCTCTTCTTTTGTATAATCAAAACAAAAAACTGAGTTATAAGTCCACTGCCAATGATGAATCTACGATTTGATTGTTGCAAAGCACTCTTATGAGGCCTAGGTATTTTCTTTCAATAGCATTAAGAATTCACCCATTGAACATATTAAATCCCTGGATGAATGCTTTACAATTCTAGTGGAGGCTCTGCCTCCATGAGATGTTACATGTGAATCCACAGCTCTATGTTGGCACCAATAAATGTACTTAATGTTTTTATATGATTTTGTCCTCCCATCAAAATGTGTGGTTCTCTGATTCTTCTGATGCCAGTGCATGGGTTATTGGTACAAAGCTATACCTTTATCCTCCTATAGAATACAGCCTGGGTATGGACTTTATTCCTTTTATTAACATCATGTTGAAATTCATCAGAATTCTAAATTGGGGGGAAGACAGGCGATTTGATGAGATGCGCAGCAATTTGGGGAAATTGGCGATTTTCTGGATTTTCCAGGTTTCCCAGCTCATGTCATATTTAAGTTGGTCTATAATTTTTGAAAGATGCAATTTAGCATTAAACAACACGTACTGGGCTGTTGATTTGGTGTCCATTTTTCACAGGCTGTCTGGGTTTGGACAGTTAGTTTACCAGTAACTGTGGTGAATGCAAGCAACAGAGATCCATCTCTCCAAGCTCGGGACATAGTTGGGTGGATTATGTGGCTTCTGGGTTTTTTGGTTGAAGCAGTAGCTGACCAGCAGAAATTGAACTTCAAGAATTCTCCCGAAAATCGAGGGAAATGGTGCAATATTGGACTCTGGAGTTATTCTCGGCATCCAAACTATTTTGGTGAGGTGAGTCCTGCTATTACCATGAAAAAATTCCTATTTAAGTTGTAACTAAGCACAGAATATTGAAGTGATTGTTGTATAAAATTTGGTTACTAGTTTTAACTTTCAATTGAGATCGCTCATGCATTTTGCTTTTTATGAATAATTTTATCCAGATCTTACTATGGTGGGGAATCTTTGTGGCTTCCACCCCTGTACTCAAAGGTTCTGAGTGGCTTGTAATTTTCGGGCCAATCTTCCTCACGTTGTTGCTTCTGTTTCTCAGTGGCATTCCTTTACTTGAGGTCTGGTTCTTGCCTTGCATTTAATGAACATACATTTTGGGTCTTTCATTCTTTTTATTTTATCGTTTGAATATAATGAGAACAGGAATCGGCAGACAAGAAATATGGCAATGCGGCTTCATACAGGATATATAAAAGAACAACCAGGTTGGAGTCTCCTCTTTCCTCACATTGAGATTGATTTGGGGAAGATAACTAACTTGTTTAAACTCTGTTTCTCTTCAGCCCTCTCATTCTGCTTCCTCCATCAGTTTATGGCAACCTGCCTCCATGGGTCAAAACAATCTTTCTCTTTGAGTTTCCTTTGTACAGTCGGAATCTTCCTGACGAGGGTGTGAACTGGTGAGGCTATAAATTTTCACATAGATTCACTCATAAGATGCGGTGCAACTCCCTCTTCTAAAGCACTGTGCTGGAATTTCTATCTGCATATTTGTTGAATGTCTTGATACAGTATGTTCATACATGTACGATTACTCTGGACAAAGGATGCAATTTGGTTAATCATGCACCTTTCTATTCCACTAATCCATTTCTCTTTATGTGTGTTGTCAGTAAATAACATCTGCTAGGTGACTCCTTTTATAGCCACATATTCTTATTGTGCTTTTCTAACAGAGGCTTTGTTTCTGTATGGTTTTTTAACTTTTTATGTTTTGATTCTTTGCTCCGTAACTAAGAGTAAAACTTTTATCCTTTTGTTTACCATTCTGCTTTTATTGCACTTGTGTCACACAACTTGATTTCATATGCTTAGCTTAAATGTTCTTTGTAAGAGTGAGTGGAATGTGGTAACAATTGCACTGCTATATCTTTTGTCAATTTTTAGGGTGACATTCATAATACTCTGTCACTGTATGCTCCTCCGCATAGCCTTGTCCTTTACCTATAAATGGTACAGTTCAAAACCACTGCGAAAATTGAGAAGCAGTTGAATACTAGGTCAATGTAAGAGACCTAAAATCTAGTGATGGATGAAGTTCAGCATCTTAGTTTGCAGAGCACCGGAAGGTTCTAGAAAATTTCTTATTGAGTATCATTATCGTGACGTTTAGTCTGGCTTATGGATGTTGACTTATTCTGAAGTTTGGACGTTGTCGATGTAGCGCCATCTATGCTTTAGCTACTATTTCATTTGAAAGGTCAGTATGTTGTTGCAAGCGTGTAATCTAGTTTAGCAGCTGAAATTTAAATGCAACTACAGTGCTTTAATTGCCTAGGGGATATATTCTTTTTTACGTGCATAAATGCACTGCTTTCTCAAGACATTTGCCATTCTTGCAAGGTATAGAGAAGTCGATCAGAAGCAGCGGCGTGACTGAGGATGGGTTAGCGCGATGAATTCTCTGGAGTGGTGGTATCCATATTTGTAGAGATTGAGGTACATACAATGATGTTTGACGTCTGTAATAAACAAAGGGGCTTTTAGTAAAATGTTCATCATTTCTAGCTTCTAACTGATATTCATCCGGTCGATTTTCTTTCTCTCTCTCTCTGGTCCGATTAAGATTGTGGACACTAATTTTTGTTGTCCGCTAGTTCTCGCTCACCCTGACGCCAATAGTTCTATGTTGGCTACTTTTTCGCATCATTTGTTGGAGTCATGTCGGCCCGACAATTTTGTTGCCGGCCGACTTGCAAGTATGATTAGTATATACTTAGCTTTCTTGCTATCTCAAAACCCGAAAGAACATCGAACTTATGGCTGCGACTACGGAAGAGGGAAAGATATGAATATCGTTGTTGCTCCCGTGTTAGGGTTCTAATCTTGGTCGGAATTGTTCCAGTATGACAAAGACGCCAGGACATAGGTGATGCCGGATGTACTGAAATTACATAAAAAATGAATATAGTGACATGGATTTTGTTTAACATCGAATGAAGAATCTATCGTTATCACCTAATCTCAACCGAGGCCCTGTTGAATAGCGCTCTTTGGGCCGGGTCTCATGAAATTTTCGGGAAGAACTCCTGGGGCTAGGCCCAAGGTGAGGCCCAAAGCCCAGTCAAAGCCCGTTCAGTCCAAAACACGCTATAAATCCTTAACAAGAAATCGCGTTAGGTCGACGGGCTTTAGCCCAAGTCCGACCAGTTTCGAAAATCTTCTTTAAGCCGAGCCCAACGGGCCAAAACTCCCTAGCCCAGAACATTCGGTTGGCCTGTTAGGCCCATGGACTTGGCCCATAAAGAAAAGGATTTATGACTTGGCCCATAAAGAAAAGGATTTATTAGAAGTATTAAAACTTATCATGAGAGTGTAATTGACTTCTAAAACTTATAAAAAGTGTAATCAAATCTTAAAACTTATCAAATTAGTGTAATTAAATTTTATAGTTAACACTATTAATTTGACTAATAAAAATGATGATGTGGCATTTTAAAACTATTTTTAAATTTTCATGTGGTTTTTTTTTCCATTTTTTTAAATTAGATTTTAAAATAAAAGGAAAAGTTAAAATTTATTTAAAAACAAATATGTAATTTAAAAAAAAAAAATGGCAGGGTCGTCCATGGGCTTCCACTATTGCCATCCATTGCTAGAGGGATCAGCGATGGTTGCAAGGGTTTGGTGAGGGCGCCTAGATTTAGGCATGTCGGGCCTCATGGTGGGGTGGGGGTGGGGGTGGGGGGGGGATCATCGTCCGCCTAGGCGAGGCTTTGCCGACCCCAGGCGAGGGCTAGCAACTCTTGCCAGCTCTCGGGCGAGGCCTCATTGGCCCTCGCTTGGAGCTGGTGAGGCTCACTTGATCAAGGCAAGCCTCGTCGATGGAGGTTCTCCTCGTCTAGACAATTCCCTCCATCGTCTCCTCCTCGTGCTTTGAAGCATGCTGTTGGATTGTGCTTTGTCAGCGGAGGTAAGCGAGGAAACTTCTCGATGTAAGTGACATCCTCCACGCAATTCGAAGTCCCCTAGCTCCCTCCCTCTTCGATTCATCTTCGGATTTGCTCATCTCTCCCCCCTCCCCAGCCCTTTCTCCTTCGAGTCCTGTTCCCCACTTTGTCTTGCGATTGGCCTAGTTTGAAGCAATTGGCTCGGTGAAATAGTGAGTTGATGCTTTGCCCCCTTGCCCAGATCTGGGCGAACCTCGCCGACCCTAGGTGAAGACCGACAAGGCCTTGCTTGGGCTTGGCAAGGGTCGCTGAGGGCTAGCGAAGCATTGCTCAAAGCGAGTGATGGTTGTTGGCCCCTCGTGAGGGTTGACATGCCCAGATCTAGGCACTCAAGCTTGGCAAGGGTCGGCGGCCCTTCCAACGATGGGTAGTAGTGGCGGAAGCGCCCATCAATGACCCTACCATTTTTTATTTATATAGTTTTGTTTTTAAATAAATTTTAGCTTTTGAATTTAATTTAAAAAAAAAATTGAAGAAAATATAATAATAACACCACATGGAAAATAAAAATAACTAAAAATGCCACGTGAAAAATAAAATTAATATAAAAATACCACGGTCAACATTTTCCGTTAGTCAAATTGACTATTAATTTTAAGACACATCAATTTGATAAGTTTTGGGACTTGATTATATTATTTATAAAATTTTAGTAAGTCAACTAATTTTTTTATTCTTCAGAATAAAAAAAATGGTCAAGGAATAGATATAGAACCAAAAAAAAAAGTAAAATAAAAATCTACTTTTTTGTTCTCGGGAACAGAATTGAAAAGAATTATTTCTGAACAGAAATTATTTTGAGAAGCAAAAATGTTGCCAAACACACCCTAATTATTTGTATATGCTAACACATCTTTGAGTTTGGTCCTCTTACTACATCAGACTTCCGTAATCAAAGTGCACTGAATACTTGATTCAAAAGGTTCTCATAAAGACCCAAGGCTCCAATTTCTTGAGAGATACTTACCTCAGTCTAACTAGGGACAAACAAGAGCAAGAAATTCATTTTGTCATTCAAGAAGAATAAAAAGGAAAACGAAGTAAACAAAAGATAGAGACCAGATTATAATAGTAACTATTCCAGTCAAATGTTTGTCATCATGACAACCCTCGGCAACAAGATCATATTGGAACCCTCCAACGCGGGCCAATGAGTAAGACGAGGCGTTTGCAGTCAAGGAAAGAAGCAATATTGGAACACAGCCTATTTTGAATGGTCCATGATAATATATATATATATAGTACTATGTAAAAAATCCAAATTGTCCATAAATTGAAAAGGCGAACATGACACAATTCCATTTGACTAGCAATACAGGAGAAATTGGGCATATTGGAAGTTTTGAGAGTGAATACCATTCTCACGGAGGTGGAAATCGCCAGTTCCATGGAACACTATTGTAGATTAGGCTGCTCCAAGACATGATGGGTCGAGGATATGGCTGCAATTCAGGGACAGCATCCTTGTTGCAGATGAAAGTAACCAAGATTGTCCCGCCGTCCACAATGACAGTGCCTCCCCCAGTGAACCTTTTGATGACAGGTACCTGATCGTGTAACACTGGTTTAATTTCAAGTAATTCGGCAGGTTTCCTATGCAAAATATGCATGTACTCTATTAAATTATATTATATCCACGCAGAAGACATCTCATCAACATATAAAGCATGTATAAATCACAACATTGTGCAAATGTGCACACAGTTTCATAGTCACATATGTCTTAACTTTATTTTCACAGCATGGGCGAATTAGCGTCAGAAGGCAAGAGTAGGTACCACATGTCTAACTTATGAATCAATGCTAATATCTGATTAATGGCAGCATACTTGTTAACATAAGATTTTTGCTTAAAAACCAGAAAGTAACCCATCTGTCTCAGAGACATGGGAAGGAATTTTTCTCTCCTTCTGGCTCCATTTCTTACACTTCACATGATGTAAGACTCTACATTAGAACAAACCAAGAAGTTCTTGCTTTCAGAAGGCCATGTTTTTTTTTTTTTTTTGGATAGAAATGAACAAGAATTATGTGTTCTGTCTCTTCTATATTTCTAACGCTCACTGGTAAGAGACTGAATCTCAAAACAAAAAAGCTGCCAAACTCACCCATACGTGATATCAGAACGTTATCAATACAAATCTAAGCATGCAAACAGATTAAAAGGTCATACAACATGAATGAGCACCCTGTAAACTATTAGCACTTCAAACGCTTCGAGAAAGATAAAGTATGACCACACGCCAAGCTTTAACTGAGTAACAAAGAAGGTCAGGCATGAGCTTGTTCACATTCATGATTAAAAGTCATACTAATTTGGAAACATTTTGTAACTATGTCGAGATAAATCAGAGGACAATTTAACATATTTTAACACCAAACTTGAGCACGCTGAGTATAAACAAGAAAAAACTCTCAATTTATAATGTCGCAATCCACACATATCAAGTTAATAAAGGAAATGAAATATGAATAATCTTCATAGCCAATAGTCCAATAAATAGAGAACACCTACAAGATATTAGGTGAAAAAACTCCAAAAGTGACCGCAGTAACTTACCCAGAAATATCCATAACAATGGTAGGTTCCCTTATACCATCATTTATAATACACCAGTTTTTCGATAAGGTCTGAAGTAACTGCTCTTCAATATGCAGTTGTTGCAGAATAGGCCATCCTCTTAATCTGACAAACTTCATCAATGGACGTCCAATTTTTTTGGCTTTGAGGTATAGTCATTTTGATCTTTGATCACACCTCTCAATTCTACACTTGATAGGCGGGATATTTCATCACAAGAAATCCCATACCATTGATACATCGAGACATGCTCAAAAACAGGCTCGTGATGGTCTTTCCAGTCTCCAAATAGCCCTGTTTTACAAGTTTTCTTTTACGTCAAAAAGCAGATTTTTAGCAATAAATTTCTCTTTGTTTGGTAGAAGAACTTTAGGCAATAATGTTTCAAGAATATGAGAACTTGAAAATACAAATAGTTATCTATAGATAGATGGACACTAAAACAACTAAATAGTAAATACCTCTACCAAGACAATAGACAAAATATCAGTGTCAATGAAAGTAAATAGATGAGAAGAATACATGTCATCGCCATGCACATTTTATGCCTTGTCCCTCTACTTATTTATTGTTTTTCTTAAGTTATGAATCAATTAAGTTGTTAGTGTTTTCAACTAAACACTTTGTACCTAGCTATATTTAAACTTCACGCCATATACACATTTCAAACCTCAAATTCTCATGACCTAAAAGACCAAATTTTCAACACAATCACTAAGCAAGAACATTCTTTTAATAATGCTCCATCAACCTCGATGCTTTCAAGAGGAGCATTCAGGAACCGGTAGAACAAGGTGATCGAGAGTATATCACAACGCAAAAGATCATGGATTATCCCGAGTTATGAAGAGCAACCCATCTTTAAAGAACATAAAATTGGCCAACAACGCTCAAGGGGGTCCTGTTCTCCACGCATAAACATGACAATTGCAGGTGAAAAAAAAAGATTACTTTTAAGCTAGAACTTCGTTGCTCTACTTGACGACCATGTTTTCCATCCAAGATTCAGCTTGAAATCAAATGGGCACAAATGAAAAACACCTAAAACGTTCATAAAAAATTCAAAACCTCATATTTCATGTCGAGTGTGTAGAAATCAAGAAGGGAAAGCCAGAGGCTGGTGACGGCTAAGCACGCGAAGGCGAGTGATGTTGTTGCTCTTGCAACCCTCACAGCAGGATCTAGCTCGTTGCTCGGAGTCCATGGAAGATTTGCAGGTGCTGGGGTCACCGCACATGGGGTTCCACCTTGCTACCCAGCGAGCATGGAGGACTTGCAGGCGTTTGGAGTGTTAGACGAGCGACGGCCGTGAGAAGTGAAGGAGGCAACCTTAAGCAAATGGACGGCCACAATCAGAAGGGGCCATCCGACGGTCTAAACACGCCTGAATCCAACGCTTATTATTTAGCCATGACAGCACCCGCGCGAAGGACATCCAACGGATCACGAAATGCCACGACTGAAAGATTAATAAAGCCATATACAATTTTCTCAAATCCCAATAGTTTTCTACTTTTTTTTTTTTGATAAATACAAATAGTTATTTGCAGGTAGATAGACACTAAAAAAACTAAATATTAATTAAATCTACTAAGACAATAGACAAACATCAGTGACAATGAAAGTAAATAGATGAGAAGAATACATGCCATCAACATGCACATTTTATGCCTTCTCCCCCCATTTATGTATTGTTTTTCTTAAATTATGAATTAATTAAGTTGTCAGTGTTTTCAACTAAACACTTTGTACTCAGTTACATTTAAACTTCACGCCATACACACATTTTCAAACCTCAAATTCTCATGACTTATGAGACCAAATTTTCAACACAGTCACTAAGTAAGGACATTCTTTCAATAATGCTCCATTAACATCCATGCTTTCAAGAGGAGCATTCAGGAATCAGTAGAATCGAGCGATCGAGAGCATATCACAACACAAAAGATCATGAATAATCCCGAGTTATGAAGAGCAACCCATTTTTAAAGAGTATAAAATTGGCCAATAACGCTCAATTGAGTCCTATTCTCCACGCATAAACATGACAATTGCAGGTGAAAAAAAGAAGAAGATTACTTTCAAGCTAGAACTTTGTTGGTCTATATGATGACCATGTTTCCCATCCAAGATTAAGCTTGACATCAATGAGACACAAATGAAAAATGCCTGTTGCGACCTCTTTTTTTCGGCGCCCGCAATCGGGTACGAGCGCCTAAGGGAGGGTAATGGCTCGGCTGAATTTATTAAGCCCGGACTGTGGCATCCCAGAAATTCAAAGCCGAGCCTTAAGGTGTGTTAAAGTCTTTAATTAGGCGATAGAATTTCCATGGCTTATATTTTAGCCATTAGTCTTTTAAAAATTGAAATTTAGAAATATTTATAGAAAGGAATTCAAAAAAAAAAAAAAAGGGGAAAAGAGGGTTATTTTTGGAATGGGCCTTGGACCCATTGGCCTAAAGCTTGGTGGGCCAAGCTTGTCGGCCCATTAGAGCCCAAGAGGAGGAATTCGACCAGCCCAAGGGAGTGGCCGGATGGGCCTAAGCCCAAGCCCATTCAAATTCAAATTAAAAACCCAAAATGACAAGTGGCAAGGGACAAGAGCATGCATTGGTGGGATTATAGGCAATCTCATGATTGCTAATCATGGGATTAAGGGGATATAAAAGGGATGAGGAGAGAGAGGGCCGGTTCTTTGTTCATTCGGCCGAGAGAGGTGTGCGAGAGAGAGAGAGAGAGAGAGAGAGCGGAAGGAGAAACCGAGAGGGAAGGAGGCGGAGCCGGAGGGTGTGCCGTTCGTTCGCCGTCCGATCGTCGCCGTTCGTCGTTGCTTGTTCATCTTTAAGGCAAGTGGAGTCCGTAACTTCTCTTGCATGTTTGTTGTGGTGGTTGCATGTTCGGTTTTAGTTATGATTTGTGCGAAAAACCGAGGTAAGAGTTGGTTATTTGCAAACCGTGTGACTGTTCTTGTTCGGTTTGTTGGAGTCAGTGGCTTGTTCGAGTTTGCATGGGTGTTTGGAGTTCGATTTTGGCTTCGGTGCCTTCACAAAAGTTGAAGCTAACGTCTTGTACTATGACATACTAAAAATTTGTAGAAAACGATGGACATTTGAGGGGTCAAAAGTTCCATTATACGGAGACCCTAGATCTGTGAAGTTTTCGCTGACCTCTTGCTATATTCTTGTTTGCATGTTGATTTCTGTTGAATATTTGACTTCGATGTATTCATGAAAGTTGTAGGTAACACCTTAAGCTACAACATACTCGAATTTGAAGCAAAAAGAACAAGTATAGCTTGGTGAATCGGCTAGATCTTGGAAACAATGGTTCTGGCGAAATATTTCGAGACACCCGAGACTTCATGGACTTAAATGGTGACCTACTCTGGTTATTTGACCTAGATCCCTTCATGAAACTTGTAAATAAAACCTTGTTACATAACATACTAAAATTTCAGAGGAAAGGAAAGAGAATAGATGGGTGAAATCTAGAAATTTCGGAGAAGTGTGTTCTGGACGATGCGGTCGTGGTTCCAGAAGCTTCGTAGGGTTGTAGAAATTAATATAAAAAGAATTTGGCTTAAAGTTCTTCACGAAAAATGCACGAAAATGTGTTGAATATCATCCTGTAAAATTTCGTAATTTTTGAAGGCCATATGAGTATTTTAATCGAATTTATTTGGAAACTGTGCAAGTCTGGCCATTACCCGAATATAAGGTGCTATTTCATGGAAATTGTGAAATTATGAGAAATTCAATTTGGCCATGAATTTTATATGAAATTGTAACCCTATTAGTGATTATTTGAATATTATGATTTTGGGAAAATCATAGATATTAAATTTAATATTTATTTATGAAAATAAAATAAAAAATAAAAATAATAATGGATTATTTTATTGGCCATAGATTCCATTTAATTAATTCATGTTATTATGTGATAAAGTCTTGGTATGGGTGTGACGTTGAATTGAGAAGTATATGTGATGAAGTCTTGATATGTGTGGATGACATGGAATTGAAATGTATGTACGTATTCAATGTTGAGCATGATCTTGAATTGTCATCACATCATATGTCATGATAAATTGAATCATAATAATGTGAATTGAGAAGACCGTCGGAGGTGTGAGAAGACCGTCGGAGGTGTGAGCCGACGATGCCCCGGGAGTATCGGGATGCCTGGCTAGAAGGGTATGGCCGGTTGCCCGGTGGTCATGAGTGGCCGAATGCCGGAGGGTCCTCGGGAGACCGAGTGGTGTCGAGATGCCCGGAGAGTGGGGGAGCCGGAAGCTCGTCATGGTAATTATGTCGAGGGATACCTCGTGACGCTGGATTGGGTGCGAGATGCTTGGCTCGAAGGGTGCGGCCGGTTGCCCAATGGCCTTAAATGGCTGGATACCGGAGGGTCCTCGTGATGCCAGTTGGGGTACGAGATGCCCGGAGAGTGGGGGAGCCGGATGATCTGAAATTGTATCTTGATGCATGGGGACACAAACATTGGTCCCGGGAATGAGAAATATGATGGTCCAAGATGAAATTGGAATTAAATCATGCATGATAATACATGATGATGTGCATGATGAGGATGATATATGCATGATGATATGCATGATGATGTGTATGATGAGGATGATATATGCATGATGATATGCATGATGATAATGACATATGCATGATGATATGCATGATGAGGATGATGATATGCATGATGATAATGACATATGCATGATGATATGCATGATGAGGATGATATACGCATGATGATATGCCTGATGATACATGATGGTATGCGCATGGTAACAAGGTAAATAACCGCAATACATGTATGAATTGTATGGTGCATTGAGTTGTTATTGGATTTCCTTATCTGCTGAGTAGTTGTACTCACCCCTTTTGGGGATAACATTTAAGATTAAAAAGATGCCGCTTCCTACCGTCACGCGAGGCACCTTCTATGGTCTCCCGTCAGATGTAGAAGTAGATTGTACGGAGATCGACTGCGTCACTATCCCTGGACTGACATTTGTGCGAGTGCGTGTGCTGGTCATGTACGGCGTGGGCTGGCGAGGGCCAGTCATCCAGGAGTTTTTGTCTGTTCATGTCGCCGAGATGGAGTGATTAGGGGATGTTGCCGCCACCACCACCCGATGCACCTAGATGGGTGTGATGGTTGCGTGAAGGGTAGAGAGCTGGTGTCATCTTTTTAGGAGTAGCGCCACTGTTGGATGGGGGATGTCATGTGATTTTCTTTAGGGGTCGTAGTATCTTTTTGGGATGAGGCCGAGTGTGGCTGAAAATCTTGGTCTCCTTTTTGTTGTATCGACCCATGAAAAACCCATCACGATAATATGTAAATAAAAGTGGCATGGCTTATCTTTTAAATCCTGATGATTAGTGGTGTGTATTTGTATCATGGATTGGTAGGGGGATAGATGGTGACGTTTAATGAGTCGCATTGGGACCTTTTTTTTAAAAAAAAAATGCCTGTGAATCGGTCCCAATGTTTTAACTCAAGATAGAAAGAGGAAAGAAACTTTTAAAAAAAAAAAAAAACGAATCGGTCCCAATGCGACTCATACGGAAGCAAATTAAACATCACTATCTATCCCCTACCAATCCATGATACAAATACACACCACTAATCATCAGGATTTAAAAGATAAGCCATGCCACTTTTATTTACATATTATCGTGATGGGTTTTTCACGGGTCGATACAACAAAAAGGAGACCAAGATTTTCAGCCACACTCGGCCTCATCCCAAAAAGATACTACGACCCCTAAAGAAAATCACATGACATCCCCCATCCAACAGTGGCGGCTACTCCCCAAAAAGATGACACCAGCTCTCTACCCTTCACGCAACCATCACACCCATCTAGGTGCATCGGGTGGTGGTGGCGGCAACATCCCCCTAATCACTCCGTCTCGGCAGACATGAGCGCACAAAACTCCTGGATGATCGGGCCTCGCCCAGCCCACGTCGTACATGACCAGCACACGCACTCGCACAAATGTCACTCCGTGGATAGTGACGTTAGCCGATCTCCGTACAATCTACTTCTACATCCGACGGGAGACCATAGAAGGTGCCTCGTGACGGTAGGGAAGCGGCATCTTTAATCTTAAATGTTATCCCCAAAAGGGTGAGTACAACTACTCAAAGCAGATAAGGAAATCCAATAACAACTCAATGCACCATACATCATACATGTATTGCGGCGTATTTACCTTGTTACCATGCGCATACCATCATATCATCGCATATATCATCATCCTCATCATGCATATCATCATGCATATGTCATTATCACCATGCATATCATCATGCATATGTCATTATCATCATGCATATCATCATGCATATATCATCCTCATCATACACATCATCATGCATATCATCATGCATATATCATCCTCATCATACACATCATCATGTATTATCATGCATGATTTAATTCCAATTTCATCTTGGACCATCATATTTCTCATTCCCGGACCAATGTTTGTGTCCCCATGCATCAAGATACAATTTCAGATCATCCGGCTCCCCACTCTCCGGGCATCTCGCACCCCAACCGGCATCACGAGACCCTCCAGATCCAGCCATTTAAGGCCATTGGGCAACCGGCCGCACCCTTCGTGCCTGCATCTCGCACCCAATCCGGCGTCACGAGGTATCCCTCGACATAATTACCATGACGAGCTTCCGGCTCCCCCACTCTCCGGGCATCTCGACACCACTCGGTCTCCCGAGGACCCTCCGGCATTCGGCCACTCATGACCACCGGGCAACCGGCCATACCTTCTAGCCTGTGCATCCCGATACTCCCGGGCATCGTCGGCTCACACCTCCGACGGCTCACACCTCCGACGGTCTTCTCAATTCACATTATTATGATTCAATTTATCATGACATATGATGTGATGACAATTCAAGATCATGCTCAACATTGAATACGTACATACATTTCAATTCCATGTCATCCACACATATCAAGACTTCATCACATATACTTTCAATTCAACGTCACACCCATACCAAGACTTTATCACATAATAACATGAATTAATTAAATGGAATCTATGGCCAATAAAATAATCCATTTTATTATTATATTTTTTATTTTCATAAATAAATATTAAATTTAATATCTATGATTTTCCCAAAATCATAATATTCGAATAATCACTAATAGGGTTACAATTTCATATAAAATTCATGGCCAAATTGAATTTCTCATAATTTCACAATTTCCATGAAATAGCACCTTATATTCGGGTAATGGCTAGACTTGCACAGTTTCCAAATAAATTCGATTAAAATACTCATATGGCCTTCAAAAATTACGAAATTTTACAGGATGATATTCAACACATTTTCGTGCATTTTTGTGAAGAACTTTAAGCCAAATTATTTTTATATTAATTTCTACAACCCTACGAAGCTTCTGGAACCACGACCGCATCGTCCAGAACACACTTCTCCGAAATTTTTAGATTTCACCCATCTATTCTCTTTCGTTTCCTCTGAAATTTTATTATGTTATGTAATAAGGTGTCCTTTACAAGTTTCATGAAGGGATCTAGGTCAAATAACCAGATTATGGTCACCATTTAAGTCCATGAAGTCTCGGGTGTCTCGAAATATTTCGCCAGAACCATTGTTTCCAATATCTAGCCGATTCACCAAGATATACTTTTTATTTTTGCTTCAAATTCGAGTATGTTGTAGCTTAAGGTGTTACCTACAACTTTCATGAAGACATCGAAGTCAAATCTTCAACAGAAATCAACATGCAAACAAGAATATAGCAAGAGGTCAGCGAAAACTTCACAGATCTAGGGTCTCCGTATAATGGAACTTTTGACCCCTCAAATGTCCATCGTTTTCTACAAATATTTAGTATGTCATAGTACAAGACGTTAGCTTCAACTTTTGTGAAGGCACCGAAGCCAAAATCGAACTCCAAACACCCATGCAAACTCGAACAAGCCACTGACTCCAACAAACCGAACAAGAACAGTCACACGGTTTGCAAATAACCAACTCTTACCTCGGTTTTTCGCACAAATCATAACTAAAACCGAACATGCAACCACCACAACAAACATGCAAGAGAAGTTACGGACTCCACTTGCCTTAAAGATGAACAAGCAACGACGAACGGCGACGATCGGACGGCGAACGAACGGCACACCCCTCCGGCTCCGCCTCCTTCCCTCTCGGTTTCTCCCTTCCGCTCTCTCTCTCTCTCTCTCTCTCTCGCACACCTCTCTCGGCCGAATGAACAAAGAACCGGCCCTCTCTCTCTCCTCATCCCTTTTATATCCCCTTAATCCCATGATTAGCAATCATGAGATTGCCTATAATCCCACCAATGCATGCTCTTGTCCCTTGCCACTTGTCATTTTGGGTTTTTAATTTGAATTTGAATGGGCTTGGGCTTAGGCCCATCCGGCCACTCCCTTGGGCTGGTCGAATTCCTCCTCTTGGGCTCTAATGGGCCGACAAGCTTGGCCCACCAAGCTTTAGGCCAATGGGTCCAAGGCCCATTCCAAAAATAACCTCTTTTCCCTTTTTTTTTTTGAATTCCTTTCTATAAATATTTCTAAATTTCAATTTTTAAAAGACTAATGGCTAAAATATAAGCCATGGAAATTCTATCGCCTAATTAAAGACTTTAACACACCTTAAGGCTCGGCTTTGAATTTCAGGATGCCACAATTCGGACTCTCCGAAGTCCACCAATTCACGACTTAATAGTTCAAGTTTTTAACCTGTAAATCAATTTTTAAAATGGAGTCGCCACTAATCGATTTGGGGTGAGTTGATTAGAAACCTAAGCGAAGTATTGGGAGAAATACTTGCTCTCGCGCAAACTGAGAAATTAGGATCGGGGACTTGATTACACTAGTTAATCACCAATGCCCTTTCGGTACCTAATCTTTGTTTAAACCTTGAGGTTTTTTGGATGTTCGAGGATTTTCCATGCATTTTTGGGAGGAAAAACATTTTTGAGTATTTTTCTAATTTTTTTGGACATAAAAGGGATTTTTTTGGATTTTTTGGCATTTTTTTGGAAAATATGAGTCTTTTTTGGCTTTTTCTGAAAATTTTGGCTTTTTCATGAATTTTTGGCTTTTTTTGGTTTTTTGGCATTTTTTGGAGAATATGGAATATTTTTAATTTTTTTGATTTTTCGGAAAATAAAATATTTTGGAAAATAAAATTTTTATTTTTTGGAAAATAAAACATTTTCAACATTTTTTAAATAATTTTCGATTTTCTGGAAATTAAAACATTTTTTAATATTTTTCGAAAATAAATTATTTTTGATTTTTTTGAAATAAATTATTTATTATTTATTTAAAAATATTATAAAAACCGACCGGGTCGGATTCGCGGTTGGGTCCGACCCGGGCCGGTAACCGCACGCGGACGGGCCCGCAACACGGGCCCGACGGATTTTTTTATTTTATTTTTATTTTTTACTTTATCGAAATGGTGCCGTGGCCGAGCGTTCGTGGACACCCGGCCCGACCCGACGACCCGGTCCGACAGCCGCTCCATGACCCGGCTTTCGCGAAACCCTACCCGGCCCGGATCCGACTCCATGACCCGGTTTCCAGTTGCCCCAAATCGCACAAAAACCCTACTGGCTCTTAGCCCAGTTTGACTTGACGACTTGGGGCTGCAACCCAAAAATCGGGAACCCTAGGGTTCCCGATTCGTGGCGCTGAGGGGGGGAGGGGAACGAAGCATCGCCGGGGCAATGGCGGCGACGACTACGACGGTGATGATGGCGACGATGGCGACGATGATGACGATGACCCTTATTACTTGTGGCGAGGTGGCGGACGGCGAGCGGCGGAGATGGAGACGATGTCAGAGGGTGCGCGACGCGGCTCTACAGGGGTCTCGGCTTGCGTCGGATAGCGTCGGAGGACGATGGTGAACACGGCGGCTGGCTGGAGCTTCGGCGTGGGCGGTCGACAACGTCGGGGATGGCGGTGATGGCTCGGCAGGTGGGTGGTTTGCGACGGTGGAGGCTGCGGCGAACAACGATGGTGATGGCGAGGCCTGGGTTTGGTCAGATCTGGCCGGGGCTCACTCTCTCTCCCTCGGGCTCGCCCTTCGAGCTCCCCGAAGTCTCTCGGGAACCCCTCTGAGCTCACCCCACCTCGGCCGGCCTTGCACTCGAGCTCCTCGAAGTCTCTCAGGGGATCTCGAGCTCCGGTGGCCTCTCTCTCTCTCCGATCTCTCTGTTCCTCTCTCCTTCGTCGGAGATGGAGGGCCTATTTATAGGTCGAGGGGTGGTCGGTCGACGAAGCTCGACCGTTGGTTGCCGCAGCCCTCTGCCGACCGAACCGACATCCCATTCGACGCCAGCTACCTCTGCTCCACGTGCTCTGCTGTCCTCCTCGCTGCTCCGGCGTCGCACGTGCGTCGCCGTCTCCAGCGCGTGGAGCTTATCCACGCGAGGAAGACGATGGGCGCGCGGGTCCGGTCGGGTCTGGACCCGCGTTGGGGGGTCGGAAAACCAATTTGGGCTTAAAGGCCCGGCCGACGTTTCGCAGCTTCTTTTGTTTTTTTTTTTTTTTTCGTTTTTCGTTTATTTATTATCCGAAAAGATAAAATAAAATAAAGTAAAATAAAGTAAAACCTAATTAATTAAAAAGGAAAATTTAGGCGTCAACATTTGCTTCTATTTGAAGGTGAGCTCAGAGGTTGCATTCAAAGACAACCGATGCCTAAATTTTATCCATACATGCGTAGTAGATTATATTTTATTTGGGACCTATTATTCTATGCAGAAAAAGAGTAATATAACTTTACATATACTAAGACAGATAAGAAGATACATGTAGTTACTTACCGGGAGTGAGTGAGATAGGGTGTGAACCCCGAGTTTGGCAAGTATCAATGCGTCATCTTACCTGGTGATGTGAGGAGATTGCTTTTTCAGGGCTCGAACCTTTCTTCGGTCGCTTGTTAAAATAATCAAAGATTTGTTTAGGACCCAAACCTTTCTTCGGTTGCCTTGACGGGAAATTGCTCCTCCAAGACCCGAACCACCATTGCTTCTCGGACTCGCTTGTTAAAACAATCAATGATTTGTCTTGGACCCGAACCTTTCTTCTCGCCGTTAAAACAATCAATGATTTGTCTAGGACCCGAACCTTTCTTCGGTCGCCTGTTAAAACAATCAATGATTTGTCTAGGACCTGAACCTTTCTTCGGTCGCCTTGACGGGAAATTGCTCCTCCAAGACCCGAACCATTCTTCGGTCACCTGTTGGAGCAATCGGTGGTTTGTCTTGGACCCGAACCGTTCTTCGGTCGCCGTGACGGGAAATTCTTCTAGGACCCGAACCATTCTTCGGTCCCTGTTAAAACAATCAATAATTTGTCTAGGACCCGAACCTTTCTTCGGTTGCCTTGACGGGAAATTGCTCCTCCAGGACTCGAACCATTCTTCGGTGCCCGTTGGAGCAATCGTGGTTTGTCTTAGACCGAACCATTCTTCGGTCGCCGTGACGGGAAATTGCTTCTCCAAGCCCGAACCATTCTTTGTCGCTCGTTAAAACAATCAATGATTTGTCTAGGACCCAAACCATTCTTCGGTCGCCTGTTAAAACAATCAATGATTTGTTTAGGACTCGAACCTTTCTTCGGTCGCCTTGACGGGAGATTGCTCCTCCAGGACCCGAATCATTCTTCGGTCGCCTGTTGGGGTAATCAGTGGTTTGTCTCGGACCCGAACCATTCTTCAGTCACCGTGACGAGAAATTGCTTCTCCAGGACCCGAACCATTCTTCGATCGCTTGTTAAAACAATCAATGATTTGTCTAGGACCCGAACCTTTCTTCGGTCGTCTTGACGGGAGATTGCTCCTCCAGGACCCGAATCATTCTTTGGTCACTGTTGGGGTAATCGGTTTGTTGGAGGATCACAAGTACTTAGATGATCACAAGTACAAACTCTTGGAGGATATCTTGGATATTCATGAAGGTCTCTCACCTCCTGGTAGTTGGGAATATCGATGACGTACCTGAGATATTCGTGAAGGTCTCTCACCTCTTGGTAATTGGAATATCGAGGATGTACCTTGGATATTCATGAAGGTCTCTCACCTCCTAGTAATTGGGAATATTGAGGACGTGCCTCGCATATTCATGAAGGTCTCTCACCTCCTGGTAAATGGGAATATCGAGGGTGTACCTGGGATATTCGTGAAGGTCTCTCACCTCCTGGTAGTTGGGAATATCGAGGACGTACCTGAGATATTCGCGAAGGTCTCTCACCTCCTGGTAGTTGGAATATCGAGGACGTACCTCGGATATTCATGAAGGTTTCTCACCTCCTGGTAATTGGGAATATTGAGGACGTGCCTCGCATATTCATGAAGGTCTCTCACCTCCTGGTAAATAGGAATATCGAGGGCGTACCTGGGATATTTGTGAAGGTCTCTCACCTCCTGTTAAGAAAGCATACTTGGGTAGGCGCGGGCACATAAAGCAGTGGAATGCTTGAACAACTGCTATTATTTGGGGACAACTCGGGCAAGTTGAGTGTCATAAAAAGGGAGTACCTGGACGGCGGTGGGTACTTGATGATATGAGGATACCTAGACAGCAGTAGGTATTCCAAGAGATACTTGGTCAGTCACAAGTATCAATACTCTGGGGACAACTCGAATAGGTCGGGTGTCAGGAAAATGGGTTATCCGAACGGTGGTCAATACTCAAAGACAATGGGGATACCTAGACAGCGGTAGGTATTCAATGATAAAGAGATACTTGGTTAGTCACAAATATCAATACTCTGGGGACAACTCGAATAGGTTGAGTGTCGATAAGAGGGAGTACCCGGCAAGTGGTGGGTACTCAAAGACAATGGGATACTGAGGCAATTGCAAGCACCCAAACTCAAGGGACGACTCGAATAGGTCGAGTGTCAAGAAGAGAGTACCTGAACAGTGGTAGGTACTTTAAGACAAATGGAGACAAGGATATGCTTACCTGGCAATATCTCTTATCTCTGAGAGTATGTCTGCTATTTGCACAATATGCACACATGATTGTATATGCTGTAAATTCATGAGTTCAAATGAGATTCATGTATGATAATTTTGTCAGTTTTGTATCATCTGATTTCCACTAGGGAAGATTTTGAAAGACAACCTTCATTTAGAATGTAGATGTCTTGAGCATACCAGATGAGGGACTTTAAGTCTGAAGGGACTTTTCACTCACTCTCATGGAAAAAGGCTATCATGACCATTAATGTAGGATTTATAAGGACCACATTATCTCACTGTCATCATGTCAGCAGGGGTCCGAGTATTCTCGCAAACGGTACGACTTTACCAATGTGAGAGGTCTTTGTTGAAATTATGATGAAGTCTTGGTCAGCAGCTCATTAGAGGGGACCATCGAGGTCGAAGCCGATGGACGAAAATGTTGCACGATCATCTCCGGGTTTACAAGTCAAGAACCCTGCGAAAAGAGATAGAGTAATCTTACTCATACTTCTTCAAGCTATGCTTATGCACATATGAAATCCTACGTTAATTGAAGTGCCCCTAGTCTGAAGAGACTTTTACAATGGGAATGTGATGTAGACTTGGCTCACATGTAAGAGGGCGAGAGTTGGTGACTGTCTCGGTATTTGTCACTAGTCTTTCTTGTCATATGGGGGTTCTGTGGACCACAACAACAACTTTTTCTTGGTTGTATTTTTGATTGGGGGGCATTGGCCTTGCTTTTACCAGGCACACTGCTTTTTCATGCCCTTATTTTTTATTCCAGTTCTTCAAATATGAGCATTGACCTTTCTTTTACCAGGTACACTGCTTTTTATGCCCTTGTTTTTTTCATTCTTGTTGCTTGAGAGCTAATCTTGACAAGTTCAAGCAAACGCCTTTGTTAGACTATTGAGTCTTCATCTTTTCCGGCGCTTTTGATTATGCTGCTCAAACAGCAGTGGCTTTTGCTTTGCCTCCATGTGAGGGTGAATTTACAGACTCAATTGGGTTGAACAATGGATACAAGTGCATAAAGAAAGAATTGCTCTTCACGACTCTACGGCACTTAAATTAACTCGAGTGTTCATATGCAATAAAGACACTCAAAGATTGATGCAAATGCAAGCAAGAGAATTTCTATCCCTTTTCCCACCTCGTGATGGTGACTTGCCTTCAACTTGCCCCAGTGTGGGGTGGTTCTTCGACAGGGATATGAGAGAAGCTTCACCAGTGTAAGGAGCTCAAAGGGGTGAGCAATGAAATGCCTCTCACTATTTTGGTTATCGTACCATTCGCGAGAGAACTCTTTACCTTGCAGTCATGGAATCTTTTGCACTCATCTCGCAAGTGTATAAATGAGAGACTGTGTGTAGGATAAAGCTTGCCTTTCATCATTCTGACGTGCCTCATCCAGCATGCTCAATTAATCTTGTATTCTTCACTTAGCTATCTATTCTAATAATCTTCAGTGGAATCAGTGACTTAGATAGGCAAAATCATCATGCATAATTCATTCGGAAATGACATGCAACATTTTGAATATGATGGGGTTTGAACTTTTCAAAACAAGTGAATGGTTTTGACTCAAAAAAGACCCTATTGACAACTTTAGGGGCTAACATAATGGTGTTTCCAAATATGTTAGATTTTGAACTTCAAAAGGGTTATTCGCAAATGGACATCGATGGTTGTCCCTATTGATTAGGAATATGACACATGAATGATTAGTCGGGGTTGGGAATCTGATCGGGCATCTCTCGTTTTGCCCCTTGCGAAGAGAAGATGTACAAGTAGATCAATTAGTCTGGCCAAAATCAAATGTGAGTTGAGGCCCTGAAGGATCTCTCGTCATTTGCTTTGGCAATACTTGAGACGCCATTTTGCTTGGGAGAGTTTGTCATACCTCTCATTGATTTGTTATCTTTGTTTTTGACGGTCGGGTAATCCCGCAACAAACAAGACATGCTTCTCATTGATTCGTTATCCTTGCTTTTGATAAGTCGGGTGATCCCGCAACAAACAAGAGGGAATGTGTTAGTCATGAACTCTTTCAAGAGTCGAATAACTGGAAGCGATACAACTTTACCCTTCACTAGTTTGCAGATGATTGGGTGAACCTGAAGTGAGAGGGGGACACGAAGTCCTATGTCCCTTGCTTCGTTAGGTCAATTATTCTTTGAATTGGCTCATGGATGACATGTCTTTTTACACGAAGCCAGGTGAATTTGATCTGGGTCATTTCCACGTACTAGCTTGGCCAATATTGATTTGCCAAACCTAACCATTGAGTTTGGTTCTTGAGTTGTGATGCTCCCTGTCAAATAGGGAAAATATGTCAAAAGCGGGTTCAAATAGTGGGAGTATTGGAAATAATACCAAATTACTCTTCTCCAAAGTTTGTATTTGTTGATTCCTAAGGATTTTCGTATACCGATGACAGCCTTTTTGTCTTGGCATAGTTCAATATTTCCTTCAATTGGCCTTCCTCCTTTGTGACCATGTATGCATGATTGTTGGTCGTTGATTCATTTTCAATGCCTTCCTTCTGTGGAATTTCTCCTCCTGTCTTTAACTATAGCATCATTGGGAAAAAGTCATGTACCTCAAGCTTCTATGGAATCTGAGATAAAAAATCTCAAGTTTTTTTATGGCAATTACTCCTCGGAAGAATATGCGTCTGGAGTGAAGTTTCTAGATTCCAAATTCATTGTCTAGGGTGTGGGGCTATAGATCGCTTTGACTGTCTAGATTTTCTCCTTGTTGACAGTAATCACTTTAAAGGAAGAGAAGAAATTCCTTCTTTGTGCTTCTTGGTTCGTTGAAGCTGGAAGTCCCGTCAATGAACTTGCGGCATCCTGCCTTGAGCTATCATGCTATGCATGCTTCAAGTTTGATAATATGCCTGTGCCTATTACGTCCCATCCTTCGTCTCCTGTAGATGGAAGAGAGAGGATGTCATTTTCGCCATTATGTTCAGGGAATAGGACTTACCATTTTGAAACGTGATGATCATTTCTGTTTGCCCCCGCTTTCTTGGAAGGGTGCTTTTGAATTTGGTTTGTTCACACGATGTGCTAGTTTCAAATACCTTTTGTCACACTAAATCAAAGGGGATGATGTTCTGAAACATAAAAAAAAAAAAAAAAAAAACATGCTTAAATTTATCATATTGTTTTGACAAAAGCTTTTTGGTAATGAAATATTTTTTATTTTCAAAATACGTCTTTGGGGGAGAAAAAGCATGAGGAAGCCCAGCCCTCAGTATTCTCCTTGGATTATATTTTCTTTTCATGGTTGGATAACATCACTGGGTTGGTTTGGAGTACCGCCTCATGCTCTTAAAACAAATATTATAACTGTACAACAGAGTACTTTGAATGGAAAATACAACAGTATCACACTAGACAAGATAAGAAACATAAAATTATAAAAACAAGTAAAACCCATGAAAACTCCTGTGTAAATGAGTGCTTTGATAATGTTGGTTCCGAAATCAAGCGTCTTTGAGTTCCTCGCCTCCAGTAGACTTGAAGTATTCGCCTGAGAGGACCACTTCATTGAAGCTATGGAAGTGTAACCCATGCAACCAACAATGATGCTTGCGAGGTAAAGCCCCTATGAAAATTTTTATCATTTCTTCTTCGGCTAGTTGAGGGTGGGTTTGCATCATGAAAGCCCTCCACCTCCCTGCGTATGCTCGAAAATCCTCCATTGGTCTTTTTCTGAAGTGAGCCAAACTCTTGCAAGGCAGCTCAGTTCCAATCTGGTTTTGGTACTGATGTAAGAATGTGGAACTCAGCTCATTCCAATCTTTTAGGAGATGAATATTTGCCATGACGAACCATTGCAATGCGGATCCCGTGAAAGTTTCTTGGAACGCTTGTTGTAAATAACATCGGGCCATAGTACCGACTTATTTCAACGTGGAGATATTGCAAGTGTGCCACGGGGCAAGTCGTGTTGTTATATTTGCGGAGATTGGGTATCCACATTTCTACGGGGGTCAGGATCCTACGAGGGCAAGAAGAACCTGATATGTCTTGGTTAGGCCACTGGTTTTCCCACTGCATGTTCATCGTAGTGGTGAATTTTTCTATTTCATGGAAGTTGGATTCTACCGATATTACCTCATTGCTTTCTTCTTGGTCAAAATTTCCGAATGAGGATAAAGTATTGAAGCTATCCTCATGGTTAGAGGACAAGCTTAGTACTTCGTTAGGATCGTAGCGGATAAAGACGTATGCTTCCTCTTCTGACGGGCCTTCATCCTCGGATGAGAGTAGGAAACAGTTATACGATGAATTGTCAATTTCATTGTCGAAATAACGTTGGAAGTCCTTGGGATTGTATTTTGGAGCCGGGAAGTCTTCAGGGTTGTACTCTAGGGGATGGTAGCCTTCAAAGCTGTATTCTTGGGAATGCTCGAAGCTTTGGTGCGGTGGCTTGTTGGCAAATGCTGCATTGATCTGCTTAGGCTTTCTTTTCTTGGCTTTTGGTCCAGATCTTTTGAGTAAGGCCCTTCGTTTTGCCAGCTTGATTCTGTCAAGGGAAGTGAGAGACATTAGAGTTTCACTGTTTGATTCACTTTCCAGGTTGATAGGGGTCGGTATTCTTTGGACCCTAGCTCTTGGAGTAAGCTTGGGGAGTTGTCTTGTCGTGCCCCACTCTTGAACATGCTATGTGTCTTTGATCTCGTACAAAGGCTCCTTGCCTTTCTTAGTGGAAAATTTTCCAGTAACAAGATGTTGCTCAGCTGCTCATTTATCATGCAAGGCTTCATTGACATGCTCTTCTCCTATCTCAGCGACTAACGGTTCCTCGTGCTCTGCGATCATCAGTTCTTCGTAGGGCAAGGCTATGTCAGGGCTGATGTCAATATCATATTCTTGGTGAAAAACATGAATTAGCTCCCTCCAGTTTTTAAGGGGACTAATCTTCCTGACAATGTACCATTGCAAGGCAAGGCCGGTCAAGCTCGATTGGTACGATTGAATCATCCTTCGGACCAGGTAGGCCTGCAAGTAGGTCTCTGGGCGGGAGGTATTAGCATACCTTTCGCATTCAGGTGCTTTGAGCTCTTCAGGAATCTCAATGCCGGCGTAATTAGACAGGTCCATGGGATTCTGCTCCTGCAGCTGGCTTAACTTTTTCATGATCCTTTCAAACTGTCTATGGTACTGGCTATTTTCTGGCAAATTTGCAGGTGTCATGACGGTGTTTGAGGTAACTATAGAGTTGGGCTCGACTTGAGTGGATTCCATTTGTCTTGAGAGTTGTTGAAGGACAATGGACATCTGTCCTACGCTGTCTTCAATGTTAATGAGGCGATTTTGTACATCATTCTGATCGGGCCCTAGTGCATGAGGCCATTCACGAGCTATTGGTGGCCGGTGATTCATAATTACCTGTTCGTTGCGAAAACAATGAATGAGCACGAAAGTAAACAAAAATTGACCCATGACAATGGTCTACTGTTTTTTTATTTATCAAAAGAGGATTTTATAGACTGCAGACTTCTGACATCTAGAACTTGAAATTGAAAAGACAGAATGAAATACTAGACATTAAACAAAAGTCCTTAAACAATGGGATAAAACTTTCACAAGATTAACACTAAGGGGCACATGATTGCCAATCAAAAGAGCCTTGTTCTTGCGAGGATGCCTGCTTCCTTGGGCTAGCTCTGAGGTGTGCATCCAGTCCATTCCCAAATCCCTCTCCATGAGCTCTGCTTGCTCGTGCTAGTTGCTCTCGCTGATTGAGTGAGGGACCGATGGCTTCCATTTTGTTGAGATACGATGGTTATGGATGTAGGACATGGAGGCATGGTGGGCTTTTTCTTCTCCCTCAAGTCCTTCAGGTACCACAATCCTTTTGCGATGGCACTTGTCCCAAGTTTCCTGAGCGGTAGAAACTTCGAATGCGTAGTCACGGCTTGTGTTGAAAAGAACTGAAGAGATCTTCCTGTTGAAAGGCGGTGGGATCTCCTGAAGGGCTCCATATTGTCGTGCCACTTGATAAGGGTGATAGAGAATGGTGCCGGTGAGGCCGAGCAACGGAATTTGGAGACAACGCTTGTAAGCGAAGCGAGCTCTCTTTTCATGGAACCAACCAGCACACCATTGGAATGCCTCAGGAGCTGGGTCTCTTAGGAAGTTTACCTAATTTAAACAGCTTTGATTGTGAATGTATGGTCCTAAAACCATAAATTTTTGTAATGGGTTTTCGAAAGCATTCATTTCAGACGATCGCATGAAGTCTCGAAATTCGCTTAGGTGAGAAAAGAACCAGACTTGTAAAATTTCAGGAGAGGCTCACATGATTTTCTCCGTGTTGTCTTTAAAACGATTAAAGGACAATAATGTTTCAGTTAAAATCATGTTGACATAATTCCCCCCTCTCAAGATTTGATCAACTATCCATGCCATCTTAGGATTTATGGCATTTCTTTGATGGGGGAAAACGATGAGCCCGAAAAAGGCCAGGAGGAAAATCTCACTTTTTTGGGTCATAGGTTGGTTTTGAAAACATGCATTCACGAATTCTAGAGGGCATGTATTATGGTTGTTTTCAAGAACTTGTCTCATGACATGGATTTCAGCTCCTAAAAGTCGCGCCAACTCGCGCCACGGGAGGGCGCCTGTCGATGGTTTGATGAGCTTTTTCTCAAGAGGCATTCTAGTGATGATGCTGTATTCTTCCAGGGTTGGGATTAGCTCAAACCTACCAAACATAAAAGTAACCATCTTCGGGCACCAAAAATGTGCCATGGCTTGTATGACTTTAGGGCGAATAGTGATTTGGATCAACGATAGGAGATGACCGACTTTGGCTTTCACATGCTCTTGGGCAAATTGATCTAATTGACCCCATCATCCGAAGAGCTCCGCCTTGGGAGTAGGAATGAATTGGATATCGTCTTTCCCCATTGCATATAAATTGGGACTTGAAAAGCTTATCTTAAATTGCCATGGGCCAAAAGACATAAAGACATGCGCATGGGACATGCGGCTCGATTTCTAACTGAGAAGGTTTGTTGAGATTAAAAGGATATCCGCCCATCGCAGTCTCGCGTTAGCAGTATACCCTCCTAACCTCGACTAAGAAATTCGGGGAAAAGAAAGGCAATCTCTACATCATAGTCTCGCGTTCGAGGTCGTATCTTTCTTAACACCATCCTAGAAATCCTATGGCGGCCTAGGTCCGGCGGCCGGGTTGTGTGTGCCATGTATAGTGCTAAAACATTTAAGGATGCACAGCAGTTTATAATCACAAAACATTTTATTTTCACAGAATAAAAAAAAAACTTTAAGCTATTACCTTGTACAAAAGAAAAAAATCCAAGTTAGCAAAGCATTTAAACAAAGATAAAATGGCCTAAGTCCTCAAAGCCCCTAGCGGAGTTGCCAAGCTATCGCGACCTCTTTTTTCGGCGCCCGCAATCGGGTACGAGCACCTAAGGGAGGCTAATGGCTCGGCTGAATTTATTAAGCCCGGACTCTCCCAAGTCTACCAATTCACGATTTAATAGTTCAAGTTTTTAACCTGTAAATCAATTTTTAAAATGGAGTCGCTACTAATCGATTTAGGGTGGGTTAGAAACCCAAGCGAAGTATCAGGAGAAATACTTGCTCCTACGCAACTAGAGAAATTAGGATCGGGGATTTTGATTACACTAGTTAATCACCAATGCCCTTTCGATACCTAATCTTTGTTTAAACCTTGAGGTTTTTAGATGTTCGAGGGATTTTCCACGCATTTTGGGAGGAAAAACATTTTTGAGTCTTTTTCTAATTTTTTTGGACATAAAAGGGATTTTTTTGGATTTTTTTGGAAAATATGAGTATTTTTGGTTTTTTCTGAAAATTTTGGCTTTTTCATGAATTTTTGGCTTTTTTTTTGGTTTTTTTGGCATTTTTTGGAAAATATGGAATATTTTTAATTTTTTTGATTTTTCGGAAAATAAAATATTGTTTAATATTTTTCAAAATATTTTTGGAAAATAAATTATTTTTGATTTTTCTTGATTTTTAGAAAATAAAACATTTTTCAACATTTTTTAAATATTTTTCGATTTTCTGGAAATTAAAACATTTTTTAATATTTTTCGAAAATAAATTATTTTTGATTTTTTTGAAATAAATTATTTATTATAGATTATTTGTTTAAAAATATTAAAAAACCGACCGGGTCGAATCCGCGGGTTGGGTCCGACCCGCACGGACGGGCCGCAACACGGGCCCGACTCGGATTTTTTTTTTTTTTTTTTCTTACTTTGCGAACGCGCGCCGTGGCGGGCGTTCGGGACACCCGCCCGGCGCAACGACTCGGTCCGATAGCCGCTCCACGACCCGGCCTTTCCGGCGAAACCTTACCCGACCCGGATCCGACTCCACGACCCGGTTTCTAGCTACCCCAAATCGCGCAAAAACCCTACCCGGCTCCCGGCCGGGTTTGACCGATGACGAGAAGAATCGGGAACCCTAGGGTTCCTGATTCGCGGCGCCGAGGGGGGGAGGGGAACGAAGCATCGCCAGGGCAATGGCGGCGACGACTGCGACGGTGATGATGGCGACGGTGGCGACGGTGGCGATGATGATGATGATGACCCTTACTACCTATGGCGAGGTGGAAGATGGCGAGCGGCGGAGATGGAGACGACGTCAGAGGGTGCGCGACGCGGCTTTGCAGGGGTCTCGGTTTGCGTTGGATAGCATCAGAGGACAATGGCGAACACGGCGGCTGGCTGGAGCTTCGGCGTGGGCGGTCGACAACGTCGGGGATGGCGGTGATGGCTCGGCAAGTGGGCGGTTTGCGACGGTGGAGGCCACGGCGAACAACGACGGTGACGGTGAGGCCTGGGTTTGGTCAGATCTGACCGGGGCTCACTCTCTTTCCCTCGGGCTCGCCCTTCGAGCTCCCCGAAGTCTCTTGGGAACCCCTCTGAGCTCATCCCACCTCGGCCGGCCTTGCACTCAAGCTCCCCGAAGTCTCTCAGGGGATCTCGAGCTCTGGTGGCCTCTCTCTCTCTCCGATCTCTCTGTTCCTCTCTCCTTCGTCGGAGATGGAGGGCCTATTTAGGCTGCGTTTGGTTAAGCATTTGCAATGGACTTTGAGTCCAATGCAAATGCTGAAAGCCCAAAGCTACTTGGGGAAAATGCAATTGTGTTTGGTAAAAAAAATTTGCAAATGGACTTTGAGTTAAATGTGCGTTTGGTAAAATTTTTTTTTGCAAGGGGCTTTGATGGGTATTGTATATATATATATTTTTCTTTTTCTTTTTTTTTTTTGAAAATTCAGCTAAACCCTTTGCCGGTCCGGCAAAGGGTTGCGGCCGCCGGCGAGCTAGATCCGGCGCGCCGGCGGTTGTCGGCCGAGGTCGCCCGAGGTCGGGGACCTCTCGGTGAGGGTCGGGCGACCCGCCCGAGGGCCGCCGGAGGTCGCCGACCTCGGGCGACTGTGGTCGCTCGACCTAGGGGCCGCGAGACCTGTGTGACCGCCGCCCGGGTCTCGCGGTCGCAGCGGCGCCGTCGCGCGACCCTTGGGCGACCCTCGGCGAGGGTTGCGCGACCAGCGAGGGCCGCGGAGGTCGCCGACCCGGGTCTCGCAACCCCGGGTCGAGCGTCGGTTGGTCACCTAAGGTCGCGCGACCCTCGCCCTCGAGGTCGGGCGGTCGCTGGTCGCTCGAGGTCTTCCGGCCCACGGCCGGGTCGCCGAGGTCGGGCGACCTCCGCCCACGGGTCGCGCGACCCTCGCCGGAGGTTGCCCGAGGTCGGGCGACCCTCACCCGACGGCCGCCGCACCAGATCCGGGTCGCCGGCCGTCGCCCTTCGCCGGATCGGCGAAGGGCTGCTCCTTTTTCATTTAAAAATAAATAAATGCAGGGGCAACGGTGGGTTTTCAAAAAGTTTTGGGGTAGAATAGGAATTAAAATTTTCATTAAATGGAAGCCTCCAAAGATTACCAAGGGTAAACTTTCACTTGAAAGCCCCTTGGGAATCTTTGCCAAACACCCCTATTTAGGGTGAAGGGGCTTTGGGGCTTGGATGGGTTTTCTAAATGCCCATCCAAACGCACCCTTATAGGCCGAGGGGCGGCCGGTCGACGGAGCTCGACCGTCGGTTGCCGCGGCCCTCGTCGGCCGAACTAGCATCCCATCCGACGCCAGCTACCTCTGCTCCACGTGCGCTGCTGTCCTCCTCGCTGCTTCGGCGTCGCGCGCGTCGCTGTCTCCAGCGCGTGGAGCTTATCCATGTGAGGAAGACAATGGGCGCGCAGGTCGGGCCGGGTCTGGACCCGCGTTGGGGGGGTCTGGAAAACCACTGGGCTGGGCTTAAAGGCCCAGCCCGACGTTTCTGCAGATTCTTTTGTTTTTTTTCATTTTTTGTTTTTTTATTATCCGAAAAAGATAAAATAAAATAAAGTAAAATAAAGTAAAACCTAATTAATTAAAAGGAAAATTTAGGCGTCAACAATGCCTAAAACGTTCATTAAAAAGTTCAAAACCTCACATTTCACGTCGAGGGCGTAGAAATCAAGAAGGAAGCGCTTGCGGCTCTGAAGTTTGAATCGCCAAGAACTGGTCTGATTGCATAGAGAGAGAGAGAGAGAGAGAGAGAGAGAAATGGCCCAAAAAGGGAAATCAAGAAGAAGATCAAAGTAGACAAATGCAATAGGTGCTGGAGACTTCAAGGAAGAGAAATCATTGAGGAAGAGAAAACAGATCGATTCAAAGCGTGCGGCGGCTAACATCTTGGGCAAAATGCAAGATGTCTTTAAGCGATCGGATGTAGAGCTGTGGTGAAAGCAAGAAGACGAAGCGACCAGATCTGGCCAGTGACCCGAAGGTGAAGACGAGCAAACGCTGGGAAGAAGACGAATCCGAAGACGAATTGAGGAAGATGATGGAAAAATGGTGATTCGATTCGGATGTGCATTTCGCCTAGACACGGCGTTGACGCCAGCGACGGCGGGAGGTATCGAGGTCAATCTCAAGAGATGGTGTGGACGAAGGAGGAACATAGGAGGAAGAGAGAGAAAGTGGTGAATGAGAGAATTTCTATTTTTTATTTAATTCCATATCAACAAATATGTGTCAAGCTGTAATTGGATGGAAGTGAAAAAATGCTTGGCATGCAGTTGATGACGTGGTGAGAGTAAACCACCGAATATTTTTGATAAATACAAATAGTTATCTACAGGTAGATGGACACTAAAGCAACTAAATATTAATTACATATACTAAGAAAATAGACAAATATTAATGACAACAAAAGTAAATATATAAGAAGAATACATGCCATCGCCATGCACATTTTATGCCTTGTGCCCCATTTATTTATTATTTTTCTTAAGTTATGAATCAATTAAGTTGTCGGTGTTTTCAACTAAACACTTTGTACGCAGTTACATTTAAACTTCACGCCATACACACATTTCAAACCTCAAATTCTCATGACCTAAGAGACCAAATTTTCAACACAGTCACTAAGCAAGAACATTCTTTCAGTAATGCTCCATCAACATCCATGTTTTCAAGAGGAGCATTTAGGAATCAGTAGAACCAAGCGATCAAGAGCATATCACAATGCAAAAGATCACGAATAATATCGACTTATGAAAAGCAACCCATCTTTAAAGAACATAAAATTGGCCAACAACGCTCATTTAGGTCTTATTCTCCACGCATAAACATGACAATTGCAGGTGAAAAAAAAAAAAAAAAAGATTACTTTCAAGCTAGAACTTCGTTGGTCTACATGACGACCATGTTTCCCATCCAAGACTAAGCTTGACATCAATGGGACACAAATAAAAAAACGCCTAAAACGTTCATCAAAAGTTCAAAATCTCACATTTCACGTCGAGTGCGTAGAAATCAAGAAGGAAGCGCCTGCGGCTCTGAAGTCCGAATCGCCAAGAACTAGTCTAATTGCATAGAGAGAGAGAGAGAGAGAGAGAGAGAGATATGGCCCAAAAGGGAAAGCAAGAAGAAGATCAAAGCAGACAAATGTAATATGTGCCAGAGACTTTAAGGAAGAGGAATCATTTGAGGAAGAGAAAATAGACCGATTCAAGTCGTGCGGCGGCAAACATCCCGAGCAGAAGGCAAGATGTCTTTAAGCGACCGGATTTAGAGCCATGGTGAAAGCAAGAAGACGAAGCGACCAGATCTGGCCGGTGACCCGAAGATGAAGACGAGCAGACGTTGGGAAGAAGACGAATTGAGGAAGACGATGAAAAAATGGTGATTCGGTTTGGATGTGCAGTTGGCTTGGACACGGCGTTGACGCTAGCGATGGCGGGAGGTGTCGAGGTCAAGCTCAAGAGGTGGTGTGGACGGAGGAGGAACAGAGGAGGAAGAGAGAGAAAGTGGTGGAATGAGAAAATTTCTATTTTTTATTTAATTCCATATCAACAAATATGTGTTAAGCTATAATTGGATGAAAGCAAAAAAATGCTTGCCATGCAGTTGATGACTTGGTGAGAGTAAACCACCAAATATTTTCTCCTCGAAGTTCGTCTTGGTTATCAACTTTTCCCTCCGAAACCGAAATTATAAGTCACAAACCTATTTCTTCAATTAATTCATATTTATAGATATGGATTGCAAATCTACTTAAACTTAAAATATGGGTTAAAATAAGTTCATTAATTTATTTCACAAAAAATAAATGATTTAAATATTCAAAACATATTATATTGTTTAAAATAAGGATTAATATCTTGAAAAACCCCAAATTGGTATAAATTGGTACATTTATGATAAATTTAGCCTAAACTAATTTAAGTGTTGTTTAGCAGCCATATCAGAATTTTTGGTATAAATTGGTACATTTATGATAAATTTAGCCTAAACTAATTTAAGTGTTGTTTAGCAGCCATATCAGAATCTAGTAGCACTTCGTCTTCATGCACTTCATCTACTCGGACAAGTTTTAAGACTTCCATTGAATAGATCCCTAAAGAAAATTATGAGGTTGGGCTTTGGGGGAAAAAATTACGGTCGAGAGAACGAAAATGAAAGTGGGATGCGGAAACTTTCCGCAGCTAACATGGCTCACTCTATACTTTGTAAGATCGAAAATATACATTACATTTCTCTGTATTTCGTTTATTTAAGGAGGCCACGAAGGAAAAATTGCATGAGCATGGCCCAGAAACCAGGTATAAAACCAATGCGCCTCTAAAATATGCAGAGGCAAAGGACCGCGTCAAATAATCAGAAAACGCCCTGCGCACGCCATATCAGACGCCCGAGCTGTTCATGTTTTCCAAGGACACGACGGCACCTGATCGGGTGTCGGGCGTCGGCTGCGTGTGGGACGTGAAGATGTAGAGCACCCACAGGTGGAGGCACACGACGTAGACAAGAGACCAGATTTTGGCCGTGGGGTTCCTCTTCAGGAAAACGGAACCGGCCAAGATTATGGCGTCCAGCTGCCGGAGCAGCACGTGCAGTTGCTCCCTCCCGGACCGGATTTTGGCTTCCAGTGAGGGCCTCGTCCTCGAGTTGAATAGCTCCCAGGTGCCCGTCTCTATGTCCTTCAAGGGAACGCTGGAGAAGCTGTCCACATTGATAGCTGAATTGCCCTCGTCCAGCATCCTCGAGGCCGTCTGCGGACATGAGAAAGCACTGATCTTAGAAAGGCGTTAAACCACAACCTAATTGACTAATTGATTACATGAGAAATACAGGCTTCAAGATGGTAAGCTACCTCAATCCTGAAGACGAGAGTTGCCTTCTCCGAGGATAAAGCTTCGACCTGTAGTAACAGAGAAGTTCAGTAAGTCCGACCAATGAATGAATTTCAGTAGACAAGTTCCTTAGCACACACTAAACCTAAGGAATTTCTGCATGATGGGACGAAAGTTTGATTTGACTGATTGCCTTAAGTGGTTTAGCATTTTTACCCAACCGAACTAATTAAACAGGTGCAGTGATTTTCAAAGCAACCTAACTTTGGAGCAGATATTTGGTCATTCATTTAAAGAGCCACAAGCATGCCACATATATACAAGTCCACAGTCAAAGCTGGGCTAAATAAACAGAGAGCTAGTGAAAGCCATCAACATTGGTTCGTAATTTTTGTTTCCCTTTACTTGGTAGATTTCCCTGCTATATTCGGTGATAACACGGTGGAGTATCACCTATTCAGATTCCAATGGATTGGTGTATCTTTTTCCATCTATAAAAGCTGAAGGGTCTTCTCCAGTGCATGTGCAATGAGCTATGCTATTCTCTCTAAAGTCTTTGACATTTGCAACTTCATATGTTCTTTTCAAACCTACTCTTATTGATTAGCCAAGCAGACATTTAGAAGCGGGAATACCACATTCAGGCATGGACTGGTACTGTTCCAACCATCTTCATCGCTTTAACTGTTTAGCATGTTTGAACAAACCTGGGCTTGTTTCTGAATTAGATGGTCAGTCAACTGACCCAGCCGTCGCTTCAGCTCAAGTTCTACTTCCGTTGGCTCCTCCATTTCCTTCCTTGTCATTTCAATGTTTGCTTCAATATTCTTGGCCTGGATGTGACGAAAAACTGATACTCAAAACATTTGATTCACAATTGCGAAGCTTAAAAACTGGGAGAAAACAATTGGCCATATACGGGACAATCCCTTGTATGATTATTTACAGAGTAACACAATTCTGAACCATCAGGCATTAATCCAACTAAATGAGAAGTTTTAGGGGGTAGGGGTATGGCTGGTGTGTGACCATAAAGACCATGGGATGTGGATTGCATCCCTTACTCTTTGAAAAGGAAAAATTTCTTCCCAGAGACCAACTGTACTGTTATCCCATTAGGACTTCCCAAAAGTACTCGAGCACATTACATGATGACTGATAACTTCCAAAACATGTAGCGGACCTACTTCCTCTTTTGACATCTCTCCAGTGTCATTCTTAGGAAAGTCCTGAGTCCATGGCATTTAGACAGCCAGATGTAAATTGTAATGAATTTGCAGAATACGCTATTTTTTTTATCCATACCATCCAAGAAAGCTAACCTTTTCCTCCAACTTCTCAATTTTGTCAGCAAGAAAAGAACACTCTGCCTCAAGCAGCTCTCGTTCAACTTCCAATGCCTTTGTAGAGGCTAACTGTATAAGCAAATCAGCAAGCAAGCTCAAGATTTAAGCCAAAATCGGTGTAAAATGATAAGGACAGCAGACAGCCGAAAGTACTTGCAGGCCCTGCACCCCAAATTGTTAGTCCATATGGCTCACCTGCTTTCCAGAGGGTCCCGTCTGATGGCTGTTGGAGATCCTCCTTCTTAGTTCTGCAGTAAAAGAGGGGCAGATTTAGTGGAATGAAGCCATAGGATTATACGGTGTACACATGCAACCCACTCTAAGGGAGGGAGGGAGGGATATGCAACCCACTCCTATGCAAGGAAAACAGGTGTTTTCCGGAGGGAGGGAGGGAGGGAGGGAGGGAGGGAGAGATATGCAACCCACTCCGAGGCAAAGAAAACAGGTCTTTGCCAGAAGGAGGGAGAGATATGCAACCCCCTCCAAGGCAAGGAAAACAGGTGTTTGCCGAATATAGCAAACTCAAAACTACAGAACTGATGGCTTCATTTATACATCTCGTTAAATAGCAATTTATGTGCAACAATATCTGTTCAACTCATCAAGCTGCTCCTAACTATAAGTTCCATGTGGAGCCAAGACTACTTGAGCATCCCCTGCCACATACCTGAGTCTTTAAATAAACCTTCTCTAAATATAGCTCGACTAACCTAATGCATGCCTATGTCCTAAACATACCTTTCTAACCAAAACACCTATCAGACACATAATGCTTTGAACATGCAGTGAAATCGTGTCCATCTCTCTTCAAGCAAATGTCTCACCAGCACTAAATTAGTTCACATAAGCAATGGTCAGATAAACATTTGATCAGAAGGACCGGTGAATGCAAAACAGGAAAATACGATTAATGAATTTAGATCCAAGCCTAGATGACATGAGCAATATGTGTGTGAACCGGTGCACATGAGGCCAGAGGATGTCTACCGTTGAATCACATGGGACCCCGTGTTTAACCAGTTCAGATTCATTGGGCTTATGAACAGCAGCACCATACAAGAATTTTTCAGACAACATACCTTCGTGGGCTACTTCTTTCAACTCAATTTGTTGCCGAAGTTCAGCCACCTTCTTCACCTGGTCAATGAGAAAAGTGTACGAAGAGTTCAGCCACTATGAAGACCAAACAATGAGTATATAGGACCCTAGCATCTCCAATTCAGATTTCCACTCCAACAGTTGAGTTACTACTCTCTCAAGTATATCCATATCCTGCTTATGTTTATAATAACTGGCAGACAATAGCTTCAACCGATTAGACCAGCATTCTTTCCCTTTATCAGACATAATGTGTCTATCCGGAGTGATCTATACTTTTAGTGGTTCAAATTTGCCTCTTATTTCATGACCAAAACTTCGTTTCTTTGGTAGAATGCCCGAGCGCCACGCTTAAAATCTTGGAAAATATATACATATTAACAGTTAAAATTGCATAAGAATTTTCATATTTCTTCGAGTTTATGGAACAATTATTTTAAGTTGCCCATACAGGTACTATCCATCATACCACATTTACTTTCTAACAGAGACCTCTAATGTTGAATGTTTATCTATTTCAAGAATAGCTGTCCAATTAAATTTACTTAGACCAGACAATCGATACACAAACAGATTTATGCATCAAAGCAGCAAAGAACAATTGCGTTAATTCATCCAGATCAAGTACCGTTGATGAAGATCTACAATAGGAAAAAGACTTTGCTCCAACTACATGAGCAAACTAAGTCAATTGTCCATAGACTTAGAAGAAAGAAATTTGGTTAACTAAATCAACTTGAACAATATGATACCTCTACTTCAAGATTCCATTGTGCAGTTGCAAGAGATTTGGCTAGGTCAGCATTTGCTGTCTGCAAAACCCATTTCAACTTCAGTAATAACAGAACCAAATATCTGCCTAGAGACAACACATTAAAAGGGCATTTACTCCTGCAAAACTTTCGCTATAAACCAGACAAATTGAGAATGGAATATTTTGAGGAAATGCACCTATTAAAATTTAGTACCTCCAGTTTAGCTAACCGTGCAAGGGCCTCCATTCTGGTATTATTGTGTTTCTGCTTTTCCAGCTCCACAGCATCCATAGTCTCCATCATTGTTGTCTGCAGTTCCGAAGCCTACATCAAGATAAAGCTTAAGTGTTAAACCTATAGTTAGGGTCGGAAAAAAGCCTGACTGATAAAATAGAAACTTAGAGATACTAGACCTGCCAGAGAATCAGATATCATTCGCTAGAGGACCTTGAAACAGAACCTAAGTCTATGTTTGGAAACTCTATGGGAAGAGAAAATGGGATTAAAATGTCACAAATTTTTAAGTTCCCCTGTACAACCTTCTCACAAAAAATTTAAATTATTCTCAACTTTCCACCTCAATTTCCATTCTTCCCATTTTCCTTACTTTTGCAAACATAGCCTGATTCTACAGTAAAAATTGCTACAGCAGCATGTGTTTTAATAAATGATGAAACATGGTGTGTACTTGGATGGTTAGCCAAGCATGTGCATATATGATCCTTTGACAAATCATTAGGAAATCAGCACTATTTGCATATAGTTGCATCATTGGGCACTGTATCAAATTCTTTGCTTTTCTTCTCGTTTTTTCTTGGCTTGTGTGTTTTGGGAGTAGTTCAGTAATTTCAGTCCAAATCTAGGAAACAATTGATACGAACTGGCAAACGATAATGGTGCATTTATTCTCTCATTCAAGCACAAAAGTTTGGTGAGTTCAAACCAGCTAATAAGACTGGATCGCAAAGATCAGTGGAACTTGGGCTGAGTCTGTTCATGCAATAATTGAAAGGAGTAGGAAACGAAATCAGTAACTTCCACATCAGAGAAGATATATCCCCCCAATTACAGGAAAAGATTGTAAAAGCAATCATATGCAGATGATATAGAGGAGATAAGTTAAAACAGCTTCAGCAGCAGCAGCAAATCAATAACTATATGGATAATATAGCCAGCAAAAGATATACCTCTTTCACTTGTTGCTTTGCCCTTTCTTCGATTATTTTCTCCAAACTCTGCTTCTCTCCCTCCAACCTTGCAACCATATTCTCACGTTCTCTAATGGCCTCAACAGACTTAGCTGCTGCTTTCTCAGCAAGAATCTTCTCCCTTCTTTTTCTTCTCTCCTCTCTTTCCCGTTCATCTTCACTCTCAGAATTGGATGCTGAACCAGATGAAGTCTCTGAGGCTGAACCAGCATCACTTATCCCATTGACATCTCTAGGAACAGAAGTACCCAAAGTGCCCTGTACCCCATGACCATCTCTATTAAATCCTACCTTCAATTGAGAAGCAGCATCAACAGCACTGATTGGTAGAACAGTGGAACCACTGCCATCTACTAAATGAGAGACATTCTCCCGAAGGGGGACAACATTCAATTGCCCAACATTCTCCATACTCTCCTTAGGCAATGCTTTAAGCATCATATTTCCTTTTGCAACCTTCTGATGCAAAGCTTGTTGCTCCACGGACTTCCCATTGTTTGCTGAATTAACATCTGGAGTCATGCTCATGCCTGTAGAATCAGATAACCCAGAGTCTTCCGCATCAGCAGGTTTCCCATTCAACCTGTTGTCCCTGAGACTGCCTGACCTCCTAGACACTTTCGCAACAGTATTACTGGTCTTTTGGTTCCTCTTCAGCTCCATCGACATCGAATTAGAACCAAAGCTCCCCTGCCTCCTGTAGCTATTCTTACCACCGACGACCCCAGGCAACCCATTGCCACGTTTCACAGGGGAGGCTAATGGTGGGTTTTGCGAGCTCAACAGCTCAGTCCAGTCACCATCAGTAACATTGGAGTTAGGTGTCGGATTGGGTTTCGGGCTCGAAGCGCTCACAATCCCCTTATTACTTTCATGTTGGCTAATCGTGCTACTGCTGAAATCACTAAATAATCTACCCCCATGGTCACTATTATCCGGCGATTTCTTTTTCAATTGATCCTTCAAAGGCACCGGGCCTCCAGTCCTCGTCACAGTGTCAACGCTTAAACCATCAGATTGAGGCCTCTCATCCTTACGGAGCGACTCGGCCGCTTGCTGATCGATCTGATCACCAGATCAACAGCCAATTCAGTTCAAAGAAAGAACATTTCACATTCAAACGAAACCAGGTAAATTCATCAACTGAAGCACGGGAACGAGGAAGAGCAAGAAACGAACGGCAATCGGGAGAGATCCGGAACCGAATTGACTCGACTCGGAAGTCAAAACTCGAGTCCAGATCGAGGAAGATCGACCTTCCGACACGCGGATGAACCAAACGGAACACCGAAAATCGACATTACCTTCTGAAGAATACTCTCGGCGGCTTTGAGCTTGGAGGTGAACCAGTCCGACATGGCGACGAACGCACTCCTCTTCGGATCCCCGAGCTCAGATGCAAGCCGAGCGAGCGAGCGACGGCGACGGCGACGGCGGCGGCGACGGAGAGGCTAGAGAAGGAGACGAGAGAGAGAATGCGGCACGCGCATGGCGGCCGGAGCCCGCGGAATCGACGGAATCGAGTCGCGGAGCGGAGGCGAGGGGCCGAACGGCGGAGGCGCGCTCGCGTTCGCGGCTGCCGCTCCCGCGGACGGGAGCTCGTCAATGGCTCGGAGCGCGCCGGGCGATCCGAACGGAGAACCGCGCAGGTTCGCTGCCGCCGGGAGGTGGCGGATGACGGCGGTCGCCGCCGCGGGATCTGGTGGCGGTCACCGGCGAGGAGGGGTTGCTGGTGGTGCTCGGACGCTGCCGTGTGGATGTCGTTTCGGTTTTTCCACACTACACGCGCGCATGGAGAGAGGCAAGCAGGGAGAGAGAAGGGACGGTGTTTCGCACGTGCCGGCGATAGAGACCGATTAACGAAGGGGACGAATGGAGGCATGGGCCGGACCGGCTCGTGCACAGTCCCGTCTGGGCCGGCCCGATTGATTAGTCTTTTGTACCCAATTGGGTTCGATATTGCCAAAAAAAAAAAGGAAAAATATTGTGTGTAGTCTGAAATTCGATTATTAAGGCCAATTTACAAATAATTAGTGACCAGAAGTATTGAGTTATAGACATCACGGATGTTTTCACTTGCAATACAAAATATATAGACAAGCACTTCCATTATAAAATTGCATGCACATATCCACTTTTGTCCCAAAATAGGTACTCCGAACTAGAATTAAACTCGCTCCGAGTTTTTCCCAATAAAATATTCTTGGCTGATCTAATTGCTTATTTGGTCATATTCTTTTCTTGTCATGCCGTCATCCTCTGTTTCCTAGATGCCTCCAAATCAAAGAAGGAAAAGGAAAGGATCTTCATGCAACATGATTCAAAATTTCCACAGTTCTCGATCTCTAAGCTTATTCTTATATTATGGTTATCTTGCTAAGCCTACTACTTGATGATAATAGGATCGAGGGAGATGACTGTGATATTTGCATTTGTTCTCAAGATTGCTAAAATGCACGAGTACTCGTAAATGAAGAAACGGGTAATTTATTTGTTGAGATTTTGCAATTGCTTTATGCATATTCACGGTGAAGGTTCAACTGAAGATTGTTATCATATAGACCGGCACTTTTGAAATAGATAAAATTGCAATGTCCTTTCATAAAGATTTCAATTTTAACTATGGGTTAGTCCACGCCATGTCGTTAACTATCATTTTTCTAGTAATAAGTATATCTGAAATTCTAAAACTTGTTACGAAAAAAACAATTGAGTTTTAATACTTAGAAAAAGTGCAATGAAATATTTTCGTTAACTTTTGGAAAGTGCTGACTTAGCTTTTTTTAATATATGTTTTCTTTTAAAGTGGGATGATGTAGTTAAAACAACGTTATTTTTGTCTAAATTTGATTTTACTATAGATTTTATTTAAGTTGAAAACTTTAAATTTTGTATTAATAAATCGATTTTGGACCAAAACAACATCTTTTTAGCCATGTCAATACATAGGAAAGAGAAAAAAAAATTTAAAATGTTTTTTTTTTCGTTAGCCAAGTTGGATGGAATTTATGAAATGACTTGATAGTACAAATTTAATAAATTTTAAGACTTGATTGCATTTTTTGAAAGTTTTAGGATTTAATTGCATTTTTATGACAAATTTTAAAACTTCTAATATTCTACTTATGTTTACTCCAACCCTTTTGCTTGACTCGATTTTTAAACCAATGAAAAGCTTGTCATCCAAACTTTCAAAATGTGATTCAATTTTTAAAAATGTGTTGGATTGTGTATTTCTTGAATTAGGGCCAAATGGACTGCCTTGATATAATTTCCAAAATAAGACACATACAAAATGAGACTCCAATAACAATTGATGATTTAGATGATTGATATTAAATGATTTGGAATGAAATCGTGTATATAGATTCAATATGAAAGCATGTGCATAAAATTGCTAAACTAGAGGATTCGTTGAAAAAGAAAAAGCAAGTAACTTACTAATCCAAATCACGAGTAACACTTTTTGAGTGCTTATAAGAAAATAAAAAACATGCTCTCTTTTTTTTTGTGACCGAGGAACCGTTGGAAATCACTTTTCAGGGATCACACGACCCTTCAGTGCCTGGTGGCATCATATGAATATATGTAAACGATTCTTAATCATACAGACTCGCATTTTCAAAATATAGGACAATAAAATCCCTTTTCCTTCAATTAAGATTCAATTTCAACCGCATCTTAAGGTACAAGTGGATCTTTGGAGTTGTTGGAACTTGTTGGATAGCAACTAGAACATCAGGGCAAGCAGCAGTGTGTGAGGATGAGCGAAGGACTTCACAGCCCAAGTACTGTTCACAGCTGGAGAAGGCGTACATAAGCAACAAGAGAGAGGAGTCCCTTCTTTGCATCTCTTCTATCAAAGAGCGGTTACGCATTGAAAAGAGCTGTTATTCTACAAGAACAGTAATTCCTTATCGGTAAGGCAGTCAACGCAGGAAATCTAGTGATGAATGGCAATTGATCTAAGCCTCCATTTCTTTTCTTTTTTTTAGAAAGATGAATATTTTCTAGAATTATTTACCTGAATCTAAATTTGATTGAACTTTGACTAGTATAACTTGTGCATCCGATGTTTAGTTGGTTCGATTTTTCTACCAACGGAATAGTCTTGACCTAAAGCTTTGAAGAGAAAGTAGTGAGTTGATTTGGACATCTCTAAATTGATTGAAGTAATTTCTATTTTTCATTTTTGATATGGTGAATGACGAAATATGTAGTGATTCTAGTTTATACCTTTATTTGAGATTAAGTTGCTATTTTAGGCCTTATTTAAGATAAATTTATTCTAACTATTATTTCATTTTAAAAAACGAACGCATTTTAGTGTGATATTTGAAAAGAAAATTTCAAAATTAAAACTAGTCTTGTTTCTCAGTTGGATAGACACACAAGAGAAGAAACTAAGATGATGCTTTGGATCGTCTCCTTCACCATTACTAAAATTCGCATTCTCCTCTTGCTCACTTTATTATGCTCTTCTTCCTCTTCCTCCTCTTCCTTCTCCTTCCAAATCTTGTCTTCAAGCTCATCTACATACGCTCTACAAGCATTTGTAGAGCCTGAAGCTCACCTTTCTTCAATCACTTTGTATCGAAGCCTCATCACGCCAACCACATCTAGTGTTCTCTTCAAGCTCATCCACACATGCTCCACAAGCGTTTGCAGAACTTGAAGCTCACCTTCCTTCAATTACTCCGCATTGAAGCCTCATCATGCCAACCACATCTGTAGAGCTGTTGAGTACAAATTCCCCGACCACATTCTCAAGTTCATCGATGCCGTGAGTTCAACTTTGCTTCAGCCCTTCTTCAACTTCTTTCTTCCTTTCAAATTTTGTTGTCATTTCAATGATTTTTATTTATTTATTTATGATTTAGAATGTTAGAAGTTGGGTTGTGTTGTGACGTGGATTTCTCAGGAGACAGAGAAATTTAGGGGGGCCATCATGTAGTCCCATCTAGGCCAACCTAGTTACTTAGTCTTTTTATACCCAATTGGGTTCAATTCCCCCCAAAAAATAAAATTGTGAAGTCCTTAATTCAGTTATTATGGCCATGTTACAAACAATTAGTGACCAAAATTAGTGAGTCATAAACATAGCGATTTTAATTGTAATAGTTACTAGGTCATAATTCATTACAATGGTTCAATTAATAATACAAGTGGAATTGAGTAGGCCTTAGAACCTATGAGGTTCTAAGTAACAAGGTATAAAAGGTAGGTTATAGGTTCCAAAAAATTAAGAAACTGATTTTTTTTTAATATAACTTAAATAAAATTTGTATTGAAAAATCAATTTTGGACCAAAATGATGTCTTTTTTAGCTATGTCAATACCACATAGGAAAGAGAAAATTAGGAAAAAAAAATCACGTGTTTTTTTCGCTAGCCAAGTTGAATGAAATTTACGGAAGGACTTAATTATACAAATTTGACAAATTTTAAGAGTTAATTGTATTTTTGAAAGTTTCAAATTTAATTGCACTTTTATGACAAGTTTTAGAATTTCTAATTTTCTACTTATGTTTTACTTCAACCCAAACTTCACGAATTTTGACTTGATATAACTTTCCATTTGATTTTTGCTTAACTTGATTTTTACACCAATGAAAAAGCTTGTCATCCAAACTTTTCAAAATGCGATTCAATTTAAAATGTGTTGGGTTGCAATTTCTTCAATTTGGGCCAAATGGACCGCCTTGATGGAATTTCCAAAATAAGACACATACAAAAGAAGGCTCTAATAACAATTGATGATTTGGTTGATCCGATATTAAAATGATTCAGAATGAAAGCGTGTATATAAGTTTGAAATGAAAGTGCGTGCATAAAATTGATAAACTAGAGAAGTCGTTGAAAAGAAGAAGCAACTAACTTACTCATCCAAATCACGAGTAACACTTTTGAGTTCTCTTTTACATTAATGAGTGTATGTAAACGATTCTTAATCATATAAACTCACATTTTCAAACTGTAGGACAATAAAATCCCTTTTTCTTTTATATCAACATTTCAATTTCAATTGCACCTTAATCAGGTATAGATGTTTGCCTCCATTTTTAAAAAAAAAAAAAATTGTAGAAAGATGAAAATTTTCTAGTTATTATTTACTTGAATCTAAATTTGATCGAACTTTGACTAGTATAACTTTTACATCCGATGTCTAGTTGGTTCGATTTTTCTGCCAACAAAATAGTCCAAAGCTTTGAAAAGAAAGTAGCGAGTTGATTTGGATGTCTCTAAATCGATTGAAGTAATTTTAATTTTTCATTTTTGGTTTGGTGAATGACGAAATATGTAGTGATTCTAGTTTATGCCTTTATTGGAGATTAAGTTGCTATTTTAGGCCTTATTTAAGAAAAAATTATTCTAAGGTATTATTTCATTTTAAAAAAATGAATGAATTTTAGTGTGTTATTTGAAAAAAAAAATCAAACATAAAACTGGTCTTGTTTCTCAGTTGGACAAACACATGAAAGAGAGAAGAAACAAAGATGATACAAAGATGATGCCTTGGACCATCTCCTTCACAATTATTAAAATTCTCATTCTCCTTTAGACTTTATTATGCTCTTCCTCCTCTTCCTCCTCCTTCCAAAGTGTTCTCTTCAAGCTCATCTACACACGCGCTACAAGCATTTGAATAACCCAAAGCTCACCTTCCTTCAATCACTCCGCATCGAAGCCTTATCACGCCAACCACATCTAGTGTTCTCTTCAAGCTCATCCACACACGCTCCACAAGCGTTTGTAGAACCCAAAGCTCACCTTCCTTCAATCGCTTTGCATTGAAAACTCGTCACACCAACAACATTTGTAGAGCCGTTGAGTATAGATTCCCTGATCCCATTCTCAAGTTTGCCAATGCTGTGAGTTCGACTTTGCTTTAAGCCTTCTTCAACTTCTTTCTTCCTTTCAAATTTTGTTGTCATTTTGGTGAATTTTTTTTTTAAATATTTAGTTTAGAGTGCTTAAGGCCGGGTTGTGTTGTGACATGGATTTCTCAGGAGTTAGAGAAATTAAGGAGGGGCCAACTTGCATATAGTCCCATCTAGGCTAGCCCGGTTACTTAGTCTTTTCATACTCAATTGGGTTCGATTCTCCCAAAAAAAATATGTGAAGTCTCAAATTCAGTTATTATGGCCAAGTTACAAATAATTAGTGATCACAAGTAGTGAGTTATAGACATAACAATTTTAATTGTAGCAGCAACTAGGTTATAATTTATTACAATAGTTCAATAAATAATACAAGTGGAATTGAGTAGATCTTGGACCCCGTAATAGGGTAGGTTCTAAATTCCAAAGTATAGACCGTAGATTTTAGGTTCCAAAAAATGAAGAAACTGATTCCAACGAGTAGATTTCAAGTTCAAGTGGAACTTATACGGAATTTGAAACTTCTCATCCTAGTAAAAGTGATTAGTACATGTGGATCTTCTTTATGAAACACAAAATGGTTAAGACTTCAATATATTGGCGAAGACTCTTAATTATTCAGACTCGCGTTTTCGAGATGTGAGATGATGAGATTGCAATTTCCTTTCATCAATATTTCAAGTTCAACTGCAGGTTAGTCAGCCTTAGCTGCCATTTTTTTTTTCAGAAACATGATATTTTCTAATTATTATTTACTTTAATCCAAGAAAAATTGATCGAACTTTGACTCGGCATAAATTTTCCATCTAATGTGTGGTTGACTCGATTTTTACACTAACAGAAAGCTTGCGCCCTCAATTTTGAAGATGCAATTCAATTTTAAAATGTACCTCAAATTTTTGGAACTTGCACAAAATAGATAGTCATAATGAAACCTCAATATTTAAAAATAAGATTACTATGATTTTTGCGGCATAGAAAGCTTATGACTTGCTCGCTGAGGTGGAATCAACCGGAGCAAGTCATAAACATTTCGATGCCATAATTAAAAGATGTGATAATTTAAGATTTTGTCGTGCGATTTGGACAATTTGGTTATTTTGGAAAACACTTGATGTAAGACTCACATTTTATTGTTGAAATATGCATTGTACCATTGTTTGTTAGAATGCTTTTGAGTATCATAAGAGTTTAATTCAAATTTGACGATTCTTCACCTATTATAAAACTTTGCAAGCTTTTCATGTGACGTTTTCTATTGTAAATTTTTATATGGGAATGGGACTCACGTCTAAATTAATTAATTAAAAGCAAAAATATAAAGGAGGGAATAAGTGTAGCGGTGGAAGCGGCGATACATCCTTTAAAAAATTTGGTTGGGTCACCGATAAGAATTGAATGAAAGGGCAAGGATTGAAAAGAATATGGAGTATATTTGTTCATGCACCGCTAGTTTCGTGGATCTCACATTACCTACGATGAATATTATTTGGGGTTATATGAGCCAGAACTTGACGGGATAGCTAACTAAAATGTGAAAGTGAAAAGACCCTATTTGGATAAGAAATAAACGAGACTCCAAAAGATAGGAAAAATGTTTAAAAAGTCATAAATCTTTTATATTTGGTGCCAATTCAATTCTTTTTGGCTAATTGTAGCCAGATTTTACTGACTAGATGTTAATCGGTTGACATAGCATGATTAGTGCTAACGTTGACAATTTTTAATAATATTTTAATATTTTTGAATTTTTGAATTTTTTTCTCTTCTCCTTTTCCTCCTCCTTCCTCCCGCCGGTCGCCGGACCTTGGCCACCGACCAAAGGCGACGGTTAGCAAGGCTCGAACCTCGCTAGATCTCACTTGACCCTTGCCAAATCCAAGTGAGGGCAAGCCTCATCGCCAGCGCAAGGCCAGCTCGAGGCCCCCCAGGCCGCGAGGGCGGCCTCACATAGGATTAGCGAGGCTCGCCCTTGTTGGATTTGGTGAGGGTCAAGCCTTGTCGCTCAGTGTGAGGCCACCCTCGCAGCTAGTCACCGGCTGGAGGAAGGAGAAGGATAAGGAAAAAAGGAAAAAGAAAAGGAAAAAGAAAAAGAAAATGTATTAAAATATTATTAAAAATTATCCACGTCAGCGTTGATCGTACCACATTAGTCAGCTGGCACCCAATAAGCAAAATCTGGCCCAAATTAGTGGGAAATGATTGATTTGGCACTAAGTAAAAAGATTTAGGACTAACTTGAAATAAAAAAAAGTTTAAGACTAAATTGGCACAAATATAAAAAGTTTAAAGCATTTTTAACACTTTTTCCCCAAAAGATAAAAAATGCTTCAACTCAAACATGTCCCTCAATTTATCATGGTATTTCTCTTTCTTTTTAGATGAATTGTCAACAATGTAACAAAGATCTGTTCTGTCATTGGCACATTTTCGAAATCTTTTGGACAGTGCATAGATAGATATATTTAATAATAATTTATTCATGAAATGATATTCGCAAATAGTCTTTAAATTTATCCCAATTGGATAAACAAATATGTCTGGAGATTGTTCTTACACTACTTTTGCCCAAAGTGCTTTGCAATCTTACAATTTTTGACCGTGTGGAATTCACTAGTTGTTTTATGTTACCTATTTATATTGAAGAAACAAAGTCTCTTTACTATTAGATTATATCTATAATTTCCCTGGATGACTATTATGGGCATACAAACTATGGAAGAACTATTATTGAATTATAATTTAGTGATTTATGTATTGACGATGTATTGTTATTTTGCACTTATATCTCGCTCCTCATATTGACTATTTGTCTCTCTCATCTTTATATATATAGCGTGTAGTGTAACTCAATTACTTTCCTAGTTGTTTGATGAGAGCAAAATAAGCGAAACAATAAATCAAATTGTAAAAAATAAAATCCTGTGCAAAATATTAATAAGTTGCATATAACTTGCTTCTTTAATATGGACTTATTAAAAAAAATCTTTAATATTCCACGTTAATGTGAACAATACCATGAGACTCTATTTACCATAATCTTTTTATTTTTTTAATAGGCTGGATGCCCGAAATTTAAATAACGCCAGATTTGTTGCTTTCGTGTATGAGAATTCATCACATGCAGTATTGGAAATCCTTACTTAACCGAAAAGAATAATTAGTTCCTTCAAATTACAACTACCGGCACGTAGTATTATCAGCATTCACCCGTAGTTTAAGTTGATAATCTTGCGTTTGGTAAGATAATTTCTCGGGAAAAAATTTACTTTTTTTCTTTTTCGAGAAATATCCCTCTTTTGCATGTCCACTTCAAAAGTTAATCATCTTAAACGAGGATAATATAGACGTGTTTAGCTTTTGCCTTCAATAAAAAGAAATGACTCAGTGTTTTTTCTTTCTTGCCTGCGCAATTCTATTAGCTTGATTAGCAAAATTTTACTTTTTTCTTTTTCGAGAAATATCCCTCTTTTGCATGTCCACTTCAAAAGTTAATCATCTGAAACGAGGATAATACAGACGTGTTTAGCTTTTGCCTTCAATAAAAAGAAATGACTCAGTGTTTTTCTTTCTTGCCTGCGCAATTCTATTAGCTTGATTAGCAAAAATTTATTTTTTTCTTTTTTGAGAAATATCCCTCTAGTGCATGTCCACTTCAAAAGTTAATCATCTGAAACGAGGATGATAGAGACGTGTTTAGCTTTTGCCTTCAATAAAATTTATAAAATTAGAAAAAAAAAAAAGAACTGACTTGCGTTTTTCTTTTTTGCCTCCGCAATTCTATTAGCTTGAATAGCAAAACTCTAGAAGATCACATGCAACCATTGGAAGTCCTACCAAAAAAATGGCATGGAATACATGCATGCCACCACAATCGAATAAATAATATTCACTATTCACTATAATTTATGAAATTTCATGTAAGGCTTTTGCCCTCGTCCTCCAAACTAAATCAAAATGTCGCAATCACCATTCTACCTATAATTTCACTTTCTTCAGAGGGTGTTTTGCCGAGGTTTTGATCCCAACATCAAAACCCGACCCTCCCCGGATCTCCACTCACATATCACTCGGGCCGACCTTAGGCGGTCGGGCACGATATTCAGGGGCCGAGATGGGTCTAGGAGAGGAAGATCGAAACCTAAAAATGTACAAACAAACAAAAGCTAAATCGCTATCCTGCGTCGTCATTGATTCGGCAGCCCTGGGAATCCGTCATATCATTTCGACAAAAAAGTCCTAACTCTAGCAAAGAGAATGCACAAGGAGGATGGAGAAATTGGCGTGTAATCCGCCTATAATCGTGTCCACCATGTTCCACATTTATGGCATGCAGGCCAGGGAAGTCCCATAAACGGCAACGGCCATGTGACCAACCGGCCATTTCAACACATCCTTCCCATGTTCATACTGACGATAATAATGATGCTCGGCCCGGTCGACCGGAACGGGGCCGACGTGCGATGTGCGAAGGCCGGTTCCCGGCGACTCTGTTCACATCGCATTAAGATTAAGAATCATGCGGTACTCGATCTCCACATGCATTCGATCATACATCGTACAGCGTTCAAAATTTGAACCTGCTAGTACGAATGGATCGAAAGGATGAACCAAAGAATCGCTCATTCCCGGAAAAACAGCAAGGAAAAGTGGGAATCGATTGAGAAAAGCGATTCAATTCATGACAAAGCAATGCATCTGATCTACGGTCTATGTGAATCCAATTGAATAGTCGTTCCAGATTAGGCGTAAATCATAACGAAAAAACAGTCATATGATAGTATATCTGTATCGTTTCTAGGCTGTGCGGATCGAATAGAATTGAAATCAATCAGGATTTGGAATCGAGAGATGCAGCACAGGAAGGAACGGATCCGTCGTCAATTACCAGGGCCTTTCGACGCCATCATCTTCCTGAACTCCTCGAAATTGACGTTGCCGTCGCCGTCGCCGTCGACCGACTTGATCATCCGGGCGCAGTCCTCGACGGAGCAGTTCATGCTGAGGCGGTTGAGCACCAGGTGGAGCTCCGCGGCGGAGATGAGGCCGTTCCGGTCCTGGTCGTAGAGGTCGAAGGCGTCGCGGAGGTCGGCGTCGGGGGAGGGGCCGGACCGGCAGAGGCCGGCGAACTCGGGGAGGCTGATGAAGCCGTCCCCGTCGGCGTCGATCTCGGCCATAGCGCGGTCGAGGTCTTCGGGCGGGACGGCGGAGCCCATGGCGGCGAGGACCTGGGAGAGCTCCGCGGCGGAGATCTTGCCGTCGCCGTTGGCGTCGAACTGGTCGAACACCTTGCGGAGCTCCTCGTCGGTCATGTGGGGGAGGTGGGGCGGGGCCGCCGCCGCCGCCGCTGCCGCCGCCGGCGTCGGGGCTTGGGTCGGAGTCGGTGGGGTCGCCATGGATGCTGGGCGGGCCGTTTGAATTCTAGATAGAGAGAGAGAGAGAGAGAGAGAGAGAGAGAGAGGGGTTCTGGAAATGGAATGCGGTTTAGATGGGGGAACCGAAAGGGGCGGTGAGCTTTACGTAAGGTCAACGATCCTGATTTTCCGAAGAAAAATATTTGCGTATTTTAACCGTTTGAATTTTTTTACGATCCGCTTTCTGAAAAATATATATTAAAAAAAAAAAAAAAAAACCGTGCATCCTAACCGTTGATCTCTCTCTTTCCCTTTCTTATTATTATTATTATTATTATTATTATTATTATTATTATTATTATTATTATTATTATTTCCTTTTCCCTTTTTCTTTTCTTCTAAATAAAGGATGCTTAATCCAGCCAGAAATATTCCATTTTAATGGCAGTCGTTCTGCCATGGTAATTTGCCTTGTTCAGGGCAGCCCTCTATGTGTCAGGTTGTGCGAATGCCTGGGTTGTACTTATTGCCCAAATGTGTAGAATATGCATTGTAGCATAAAATGTTAGGCAAATTACCAAACATAGTTGTTTAGATTGCAAAGTGTACATAAGAATCTTTTGCAAAGTGTTTGTAGTGTTCTCTACATACTTAAGATTATGGACAACCCAATTTATTAAAAAAAAAAAAAAAAAAAACCTAGCCGTTAGACACACTTCAAATTTGCTAGAATTTGATGGTTAAGGTTTCCGGGTGTCCGGTCAAAAAAGCTTCGAACATCCACTGAACTTGGTGAACAATTTTAACTTTGAACTACAGGAGCTCGGTGTCTAGCACCAATACTTGGTCAGATTCCTGCCTTGTTCTTCAAGACTGAGACAGTCTTGAAATCCAATTTAATAACACCCAAATATAATACACACACACACACACACACACACACACACATATATACTTCAAATAATTAATAAAATGTTAGAGTGAGTTTTGTAATCATTAACATTGAAATTTGGGTTAATCATCTCCCTATATTTTATGTTGAAAAACTTCATCGATTTAAATAAAACCTTCTAATCGGGAAACTCCCCTTAATCATATATTGGAGACATCAATAACCTTAAGCCCACCGCAAGAATGTTAATTTATCAAATTAAAGAGCTCTTGCATTCTCGTACACATTCTCTCCCATTCCGTGATAACATCAAGAAGGGTTTAAGGGGCATGGAAGAAAAGAGCTAAGGAATCCATCATAATCAGGTTCAAATGTCTATATAAACATGTAAAGAGCTAAAAGGTGGTGGAGGTGGTGGAGGTGGAGGAGGAGGAGGATAGGATGGGAAGAGATGAGGGTTTTTTAAAGGACTAGTTGATCGGTTGACCCTTCTCTCGATTAGCTCCCCCAAGATCCCCAAATCCTCGTTGCTTCACATAAAGAGGCGTGGCCACGACCGTACAAGAGACTACGGAAGAGTCAGCCTTGATCTGGAGTCGTGCTCCTTAAAGGTACAACGTGGTGTGTCGTGCTCCTTAAGGTATAACGTGGTGTGCTACAGAAAAAGTACAACGTGGCGTGCTAATTGCCGAGCGTTACCTTAGCCAACCTTGTTCGACTGCATTAAATAATATTGACTAAACACTTCTACCTAGTCCTAAGCACGAGGCTTCCTAATTCAATGGACGGGACCTACTCCTATGGTGGGATAGATCAGTCGAGGGTTAGGGTGCGTTTGTTTGCGTTTCGTTTAAAAATTGTTTGAAATGAAATAGAAAAAAGTGTTTGTTGCTCCTGGGAACAATTTCGAACAAAAACGCGTTTGGTAAACTTGTTCGGGAACAAAAAAATAAATAAACACGTTTGGTAAATTTGTATAATTTTTTTATTTCTTTTATTTTTTCTATTTTTTTTTTTTTCCTTTTTTATTTTTTCTTCTTTTGGCGGTCGCCGGCCTCGGCCATGGCCGGCGACCGGGCCGACGAGGGGGCGGCCTCGCCCAGCACGGCGAGGCTCGCCGTAGCCGGGCGAGGGTCGGCCGCCTTGGCCGGGCGAGCTCGAGCTCGCCAGATCCGACGAGGCCGAGCTCGCCCGGCCGGCGGCGAGTCTCGGCCTCGCCGGATCCGGGCGAGATCGAGCTCGCCCGGCCGGCGAGCCCAGCCCGACGCGCCGACATCTCGCCGGGCCGGGGCGAGCTCGGCCTCGCCGGATCCGGGCGAGCTCGAGCTCGCCCGCCCAAGGCGAGGCCGACCCTCGCCGGGGCCGGCGAGCCTCGCCGTGCACCGGGTGAGGCTGCCGACCCTCGTCGGCCGGTCGTTGGCCATGGCCGAGGCCGGCGATCGGCGAAAGAAAAAGAAAGAAAATAAGAAGAAAAAGAAGAAAAATTTCAAAAGTGTTTCGATTTGTGTTTGAAACAAGAAACACAAAATTTGTGTTTCTTGTTTGCATTCTTTTTTTGTTCCCTGGGAACAAAAGAACAAAAAAAACAGAAAAAGTGTTTAAAAAAAAAAAAAAGAAATACAAACAAACGCAGCCTTAGTGTCCTGATTCTCTAAGGATGAAAAAATGACAGGGTAGAGGCAACTCACACGCTTCAAGAAAAATAGTGATTGGAAACTTCCGAATAAAACATGTCTTGAATACGACATTAAATTGCTTAGTCTAGGGCCTAATGTGGACCTCGACCTCTCTAAGATATTAAACAATGAGAGAATACAGCTAGGTAAAGAGCTCAAAAGAGATACTTTACCAATGTGGTGTATAAAAATAAGAAATGCATCCTCGTGACCCGTTGAATTACCAGACAAGTAAAGGAGGCTCTTGTATGGAGGAAACTCCCCTACCTTGACGAGGATATCCTTGTAACCAAGCTAAGGATATGAGGTAGCTGCCTTGTTTGACTTAAGCCGACCTTGTTTTACTCCATTAAATAATGGTGACTAAACCCTTTATTCATTTCAATTTCTTTGTCTATATCTTGAGTCTTGTGAATAGCTACTAATTATATATGGAAAAACCCATCTCTCATAATCAATTTCGAACAAACACTCGCTCTATATAAAGCGCAATGGGACCTAACTAGGTGATATCCTCAAAAAATTTCTATTGCCCTATAACTTTCACCATAATTGTCGAAATTTCAGCATCCAAGATGACTGAGGACGATGGAGGGCCGAAGACGTGCCTGTCCACTAGAGGAGAGAGATAAATTTTTTTTTTTTTTTTTTTTGGGTAGGTGGGGGGGGTGTTGATGGTGTGATGGTGAAGAGTAGCAGAGAAACAACAGCACTTGGCAGTGCTAGAGGTTTGCTAGGGATGGTGCGATTGTGAGAGTGCAGATTTAGCTATTAAGATTACAGAATATGGCTTGATTGGTGTTTGAGATTAACATATGCTACGATCCGACAAGTGGAGTGAGACAACGATCCTCATTTTCGTTAATTTTTTAACTTATTATTTTGTCAACTTGATCAACACTTGTAAGCTAGGAGGATGTAAAAGAATCGGAAATTACCCATATCACCCGAAACTGGACTAGACCATACTGGATTAAAATTGGTAGTTTTTATGGAGACCGATCCGATTTCCGGTTCTAGGTATGGAACCGCCTACCCACCCACTCGGACTAGGCGATGTATATATTTTAAAAATAAATTCCATCACAATTACTTATTATTTTACAGTATTTCATTAAAATATATATGTACATATATGTATATTTGTGGGTATGTAATAGAACTAATCCTTTACTTATTTTTTTCATTCTAATGTCCATTTACTTGCTTTCTCAATCAAAACAAAATAAATGAATGAAGAGGAAGGATATGACCAATTGGAGATGTCCATAAATGCCGTGGCGCTTTATTGTCATGATATGAAATTAAAAGCCAAATATAAGGCCGAACAAGTTTCAATACTCTAAAATAAAAACTAGGTTCAACTTGATATTAATTGATAAATGCAATTTTGTAGGGATTGGGAGACCGGTTCTGTTGGAATACCATACACAGAAAATGACAGAATCTTGCAATTTACGTCAATGTAAAATCACTAGAAAAATAAATGAGAAATAATAAAGACACCAGAAATTTACGTGATTCAGTTCGAAGTATTCGTACCATGTCACGGCGGGCGGCGAAGAAATAATCAATTATAGTCGGAGAATCAGAGTTTATAATCACTTACACGATCAAGTGTTTCACACACCTAAATTTAACAAAAAATCTAAAGTGTTTATAAATAAATAACTCACTTTGACATAAACTCATGGTACAAAATTATTTTGCGTTCAAGTTTGAAACAAGAACGCGCACGGCTCTACAGCAACTTGACGTGTGCGGCTTCTACATCTAGCTCATTTTCTTTCGTAGGGTTTTTAAGCCGCCTCACGCACGCCAAAGGGGAAATTCGTGTGCCCAAAGGTCAAATGTTGGACCTGGGCCCACTTTGGCTTTTTTCGGCAGGCTTCCGCAGATGAAAAAGAAATTCGCATCTTTTTATACATGTGCTCACTTGGGCCCACGGCCTGACTCCCTTTTTCAAGGGAATTCGTAACTGCAAGGGAGAAGAAAACTCTTTTTTTTATTCCATTTTTCTACTTGGAAAATCTTCATCAACGAAATTCGGTTTAACAAATCGTTATCCAAATTCAAATTAAATACATTATTTTAATAGGTTCTATGGACCTGTCCGAAAATTAGATTGGACTGGTAATCTGGTTCTCAAGGGATCCATGGAACCAACGAACAATTCTTAATTCTAATTTTTCAAGACCGGTCCTTAATAGGCATTTTTTAGATCCAAAGTGAAAACTGTCCACTCGAACAATGCGCACCTCTATCGTAAGTCATTGAGAAAAAAATGAAAAAAAATACGATGATGCTACATAACATAAAATAAATCAAATGTCCACAAAGAACCTTTATTTATATAGTCTCTAGGAAAACAAAAATCCATGATTTATAACCTTACCATTATCATCTACCAAGCAACATACAATCTTAAAATATTTGAACTACAGAGAGAGAGAAGAGAGGGGGAGAGGTCCTCGAAATAGAATGTGGTTTAAGCGGGTGACCGTAAAAGAAAGTAGGGGTGCGCACGGTTCCGAGTAGAACCGGGAACCGGAGAACCGAACCGGAGGTTCCGACTGGGTTCCGGTTCCAAAGAGACCGGTTCCGGTTCCCGGTTCCCTTTTTCCGGGAACCGGCGTTCGGTTCCGGTTCCGGTTCCCATGAAAATCGGAATCGGAACCGGTCGAGTTTTAAAAAAAAAAAAATAACCCTCACTTCCCCCCCACCCCCACGTGATTTCCCCCTCCTTCCGCCGATTCTCCCCCTTTCCCTTTCTTTTTCTCTCTCTCTTTCTTTTCTCCCCTTTTTCCTCCTCACGTCACTTCCTGCCCCCAACTTTTTCTTTTCTTCTCTCTCTCTCTCTTTCTCTTCTCTTTCCCCCTCTCTCGGCCGGCCGAAACCCCCTTCTTCTCTTCTTCTTCTTCCTTCCTCTTGTTGGCTGCTGCTTCACCCACCACCACATCGCCGCCCCAAGCCCTACTCACCACCACCTCTTGGCCACCAAACCACCACCACCCACCGCTCGTCCGACGAGCCGTCTCGCTGTTGAGCCCGACGAGCTGTCACGCCATCCACGCCGCCCCTCGCTGCCGTGAGCCACTGCCACCGTCACCACCTCTTGCCGCCGCTCGCTCGCTCGGCCGTTCAGGCCGTCGTTGCTTCAAATCGCCACCGCCTCCGCCAGAACCGAGCTCTTCCCCCCTTGGCCGTGGGTTGAGCCGCGACCGTCGCCGTATTCGCCGCGCCGTCCGTGCCATAATTAGTCAGGTATCCACCATACATCTGTGGTTGATTCAGTCACGAGTCTGGAAAAGTGAGTGTCCTTCGTTAAAAGATGTCTCGTTGCTTCTATTGTGACATCTACTCCATCTGGGCTCAACAAACTCTACCGACGACATCTTTTCACTTGTTTTTATTTTCGTTTGCTGGACCACTCTATTAAGTGATTGCACATTAGATGCATTTGTTATGTTGCATCAGTAGTACGAGTCGTGCAAAGGGTCAAGCAACGTAGTCTGAGCTGATGGGGGGTGGAGGAGGAGGAAACATTGACGGACGTCGTCCAGCGCAAGTCCGCTTTAAGGATCCTTCGAGGAACCTTCGCCTCCGCCAGGGGCGTGTCCAGAACATGAACCGAAACCAGGGTGAAGAGTCACTCCCTCGGGAGCCAAAAGGTGGAGCGACGACATTTCGATCAACTAATCACGACAAGAAGTAGATCAGCCAACACATGTTGATGGGTGATCCTTGGCCCTTTTTGTCAACGTCGTCTCATTGACAGTCAAGGAAAAGGACCTGATTTGTTCCCAAGGTAAACCCCCGTTTCTTGTGTGCTGGCAGTATGTTTTGTTTTCTGACTCTGTAAGTAATTACATTTGCAAATAATGCCAGGGTCATTGTGAATCCAAAAGGAGGCTCAGATTATTACTACTTTGTGACTTCCAATGGTATCCGTATCCACTAAAAATGCTTTTCAGGTAGGAAACTATACTGCATCCTGGGGTGATCTATCTGTTCAAGGTTTATCAATGACATCTGGACAACCTCCTCCTTGGATTGGTGCTTGAACTGATGTTTCTAGGATTTTATGCATCAATCTAAAGTTCTGGTTATGATATGGAGATATTCATGCACAGATATGCCAAGATTTTGTGCATGCTATTCCCTGTTTTATGTGCTGCTTCATGAATGAAGCTTTAATTAATTCACAACCTTGTGGGTATCAACCTAGAGTTTTCTAAATAGTGCTTGATGATGCATGTTGTCGCGCTGTTTTAATCCTACAAGCCTAATCTGTCAATTGTTTGAAAAGAGCTTTTCAAATCTGAAAATGAAAAAAAAAAAAAAAAAAAAAAAAAAAAAGAACCTGTCGGAACTGGGAACCGACCACGGAACCGTGTGGGGTAGGTTCCAGGGTTCTTGTTCCGAGGTAGGTTCCGGGTTCCAAAAATGAGGAACGCATGCCGGGGTAGGTTCGGGTTCAGGACGGAACCAAACCGGAACCGGGAACCGCTCACCCCTAAAAGAAGGTGTGCCTTACGCACAGTCAACGATCCTGATTTCCGAAGAAAAACGTTTGCGTATCCTACCCGTTTGTTTTATATGATCCATTTTCTGATAAATATAAAAAATAAAAATAAAAACAGCTGCATATCCTGACCGTTGATCTTTCATAGGACATCATTCTTATTCATTTAACGGAATTTCATTGGCTCGATCCAAATAAGCAAGATTAGCCCTGGGTCTTTTTTGGTTAATTAATCTATTCTCTTTCTCTTTTTTAGTTTTACTTTTTTTCTTTTCTTTTTCTTTTTTCCTTGGAATAAACGATGCTCAATCGAGTGAGAAATATCTCATTCCAATGACGGTCATCCAGCCATGGCAGCTTGCCTTGTTTGGAGACAACCCCCTCTATGTGAGAGGTCGTGCCAATATCCGGGCTGTACTTTTAGCCCAAATGTGTAGAATATGCGTCACAATATAAAATGAGAGGCAAATTAACAAACACATGATATGCATACAAACAAAAGAGTAGTTATAGAGAAATGCTCCATGGTAGAATCACTCGAAGAGTTTAGATTGCAAAGTGTATAGAAGAATCTTTTGCAAGTGTCTGCAGTGTTCTCTACATACATAAGATTATGGGCAGCCTAATTTTTTTTAGACAAAAAAAAAAAGAAGAAGCTTAACTAGCCGTTAGACACACTTCAAACTACTAGAATTTGATTGTTAAGGCTTCCGGGTATTCAGTCAAAAAAGCCCCGAACATCCATTGAACTAGGTGAACAATTTTAACTGCGAACTCCAGGAGCCGGGTAGTTGCCCTATTCTTCAGGACTGAGCCAGTCTTGAAAACAACACTCAAATATATATAAACTTGGCAATAATCAATAACATCTCAAAATCGAAATTTGGGTTAATAATCTCCTTATTTTTTATGATGACAAAGGCTCATTAATTTAAATAAAACATTCTAATCGAGAAACTCTCTCTGAACATATTATTGGAGAAATCAATAACTTTTTAAGTCATAAGCCCCACCGCAAGAATGTTCATTTATCAAATTAAGCAACGCATGCATTCTCGTTCACGTTATCTCCCATTCTGTGATAAACATCAGGAAAAGGGGCATGAATAAAAGAGCTATGTTATCCATCAGAGTTCAAATGTCTACATAAACATCACATTAAACAACGAATTACAGTGTAATTCGCAAATCCTTGTTGCATCTCGACCATACGAACTTCTCCCCAAAGGGAAGAAAGCTCGGCAGAGAGAGCCTCTATCGATGGATCATTGACATTTCCATCCTCATCCTCTTCAATTTCGATGGCCCGCCTAACCCGTGATGATAATGATGCCCCGCGGGGTTTGGGTTTGCCGTACCGCATGTCTCTCTTATCTTCGATCCAACGACCTCGATGGTCGGCCACGTCCAATCAGTTTATAAACCACGTACCCCCATGATGCCTCCGGACAGCAACATTTCCTTACTTCTGGGTGGGAGGTGAACTGAAGGTGTTATGTTCAAGCCCCATCCGCCTGGCATGCTGTCCCCGACCCCAGAGCGCGGTTAGGATCCATAATATCGTCAAATGGCGAGCAAATCTTGAGCCAATCATTGCATAACACATGTATCTCGGCATTCATGTCAGCAATCCGACAGTCCATATTAGCAAACACCGATCGGTTGAAAAAGTATGACAGATGAGCTAGATGGATGGTTTTGGGTTTTTAGACAAAAGTAGAGAGTTGAATGCTTACATTATCCCCATAAAAGCTAGATCTCTTCTCCGTAAGTCAAAATACGAAGTTTTTCATCGCGAGGAAAATCAACTTCAAGTATTGCCTCTTTACGTTCTTGTTGACAGATTATCGCAATTTCCTATATACATTGGGTAGTTATATGGCTTGCTGTTTGGCTATATTAGGAGTACATGTTAGAATACTTAAAAGATATTCCACATTGGAGAATTTGTATGGTGTTGAGCAATTAATTTATCTTAATTGACGCATCACTTATTAACTTAAGTTTTTTTAGTGAAGGTGGGTCTAACTACACATGTTGAAAGCTTGGGCTTGGAACCCCTCTTGGCAATTTCCCGGGTGAAGATATTAGGCTTTTGCTATGCACTCTCAACTAATGGTTTCGTAACCGATGGTTGATTAGTGGCCTATGAATTAATTGTTAGACAATTTTGTAGAAAACCATGATCTCTATAAGCAGGATCAAATGCGGAACATGTAAATTATGTACTAACCTCCATCCGTTAATAACGTCAAGAACAGATACGCGGAGCTTGAATGATTGTGAATAGGCACTTCTAGCCAATTGCTGCTTTGACGTTGATGGTGTCTTATCCAATTATCTTATAAGAATAATGAGAGGGTTTGGCTTAGATGATCTATTTATATGCCCATACAAATCCTAATAGATATATAGTCTTTTGTCAAGACTAATTTTAGTAGATATGGGTAATCTCCATAGTTATTAGCAATTAGATTTGGATAATAAATCATCAATGAAATCTAATCTAGACAATTTTAAATTGAATGTGGGATCATATCAAATAAAATTATAATATTCTTTCACTTGATCCCAATATTTCATTGAACAAAATCATGAATCAAATCCACAAAACTTCATGCTAAAGATAAAACACATGAATCATGGCAATAAGTTCTCTTAGAAGGAGTATTATTTTCCATGTATCACAATAAGTCTCACTGGCCCACATGTGATAACATAACATAATGAATAAACCTTATTTTTATTCTAGGTCAAATATGATTGTTTTTCTTAGAATAACTAAAGGTATACAACTGTATTGAGAAAATATCGCAAATAAATAAAAAGTTTACAAATTCTTTCACATAAAGAAAAATTTACATGATTAGACGAATGCCCATTCAGACTACATGCTCCTTAAAATTATTGGTGGCATGCCTTTAGTTAAATGATTAGTTATCATTAATTTAGTGCTTAGGTATTATTGACACCTAAATTTTTATCCAAAAATCATTTCTGAAAAATGGGAATTTGTTTTTTCACAAGAATATTTCATGTCAAATTCTTGCATATAGATTATCTAGGTGTTTAGTATATTTTTTTTTTAAATTGAAGATGTTTTTCCTAAAAATTAAAATTAAAATTAAAATTATACAAAAAAGATTTTAAAAAAAGTTGGAGTTGATGATCTGAGTGTGACTAGCCATGCCCATGAGGTCAAATTGGAATTAAAAGGGTAAGTTAGGGCCAAAATGCAATTTCCAAAAGTTAAGGGACCAATCCGCAAATTTTGTAAAATTTCTTCTAGCCCTTAAATCATTATCCTAGCCCCCAATTGAGTTGAAATTGAACTTGGGTCAAGTCTAATTAATTGAATCGGACAAAAAGGACAAAATTACATTGAATTGGGCATTTTTGGGTAAGAAAATGGCCAACTTTGAGGGACTCTCTTGCAAAATTGGGTGGAGACAATTGCAAAAAATGGTCAAGATCTTAAATTACTACACATAAGCTTGCTAATTGATCAAGAACCGCAGCTAAATTGATGGATTAAAGCACTCAAACCAGCTACCAAAACCCAGCCCATGATTAAGTCTTATTTTATGATGACAAAGCCTCATCGATTTAAATAAAACATTCTAATCGAGAAACTCCCTTAGAACATATTATTGGAGAAATCAATAACTTTTTAAGTCATAAGCGCCACCGCGAGAACGTTTATGTTGGAAGATATGCAGAAGATCTTCGAATACTAATTGATCCGATCTTGATTTTATAGAATCAATCTAAAAGCTAGATTGATTTAGATTGATATGTATGATATTACATTGCCTTTTTTTTTGTGTACGCTTTGTATTATAATTATTCATCGATGTACATTGTCGAGATATAGAAAAAATACACAGAAAAGAAATTCTCCCCAAATCTGTCCCTTTGTCGTCTCTTTCCTCCTCTTCCGAATCTTGCTTCATCCCTTGCTTTGACTTTTGACATGGTATTAGAGCTACGGCTCTAAGCTCCAACTTCCGCACCAGATTGCTTTCGTTTGAATCTGCAAGACAGATCTACATCTTGTTACGAGAGAATCGATTATTGTAAGAAGGGAGAAGAAGCGGAGATGATTTACTTACCATGAATCCAGAAAACCTACCTCCCGTCAGCACTGGAATTCCTTCCACAGGCAATGTCACACCGACGGTGGAGACACAAGGCCGCAACACCGATGTGGTACCTGCAAATACCATGACATAGCAACAATGGTAGATGTTCCCGGCTCAGGCGAATATGGGGCAGCCCATTCCGGGCCAACCTTACTAATGGGTACCCTATCCATGGTACGTCGGGCAAGGCTCGAATCCATTATTGCCGGGGTAATGAATTACCAGAGCAGTGTTCAGCTCGATGGAGGTCTACCAACCACAAGCGGGGCAAACTCAGCCACCGAGACAGAACCGAGAAGCGGGTCTGGAGAAGCGGGATCGGGAACAAACCTTCACCCGGGTCTCTTCAATGCGGGGCATGGATCTGGATTCGATGGGTCGGATATAGGGACAAATCTCTACCCGAACCCAAATTTTCCACTCAATTTCTTTCCGTATCCGATTGCGGCTATCACCGGCCGACCGGAACCAGGGGACCCCTTGCATGTGTCTACCGCCGACGGTCCAGAAGTGCGACTCATCAGTCTGCAACTGACCGGGCCAAAAAATTACAGCAAGTGGTCACAAGACTTTCGGAGGGCTCTTGCGACAAAGGATAAGGACGGTTTCCTCGACGGAACCGTGCCGATCCCATCGGACGAGAGGCTGGCAAGGCCTTTGGAGAAAGTGCAATCGCCGATCCGCACTGGATCGGCAACTGTGTCTCCCCAGACGTCGCAGCAGGCCTCCCACTGACCGAAGATTCGAAAATCATGTGGGACAACATCAAAGAGATGTACGGAAAGTTAGATCGAGCAAAAATTTTCTGTCTCACGCAAGAACTCACGGATCTCAAACAAGGAAACATGTCAATAACGGCGGTGTACAACAAACTCTCATTGCTCTGGAACGAGCTTGAGGCCGCAGAGGAAAAACTCGAGGGACCCCAGAGACACTCAGGCAGTACAGATCGATGAAGGAGAGGGAGAAATCCTCTTGATTTTGAATGAATCTTACCTGACCTTTAGATTGCAGATTCTGGCGATGGACCCCGTGCCGCCCCTCGGCCGGATTTTCCAGCTGGCCATCAAGAGGAGAGCCAGCGACTCACGGCTCCGGAACAGACACGAGGAGGCGACGCCATAGCCCTCGCCCTCCGCGGGAGAGAATTGGGGGCAAAAAGCCTAGCTCGGGAGAATCGCGAAGGGCTAGGGTTCGAAATGGCTGAACAATCCCTTAAAAGGGATGGAAACTACAGCCAGGATTTAATCAGGCGATCCGACGGCACAAATCTCTCGAGGAGATCTGACGGCTCCGATTTATCCTGAAGATCTGACGGTCCGCAAAGAGTTGATTTGTTCGCTGGATCGGACGGTGGAGATAATTCGGGAATCAAGGGATCCGACGGTCAGATTTTTCCCATACGAAATTTCAACCAAAATTCGAAAGGGAAAGGTAAATTGTACTGTGAGCACTGTAAACGTCCGCATCATACTATAGATAATTGCTGGAAATTACATGGAAAGCCAGGAGAAAAAGGAAAAAAGAGAGAATACTCTGCAGCTTACCAGGTGACTAGACCTACTGGGATAAGTAGTGAGCGGCCCATTACCCATGGGCAATATCAGCAATTGATGCAGGCATTGCAGAAAGCAGACATTGGAAAAACTGGGGGAAGCTTCTTAGGTATATCTCCTTTTTGATAAACTCAATTTCAAAAGGGCATGGATAATTGACTCGGGAGCAAGTGATCATATTATTTGTGATGTGAGCTTTTTTTCAAAAAGGAATAAGGAATTGGAGGAACCTATTTCTGTAGAACTTCCAAATGGAAATATTACTCATGTCACATTGACAGAAACTGTTCAATTAAGCCCCCAAATTATCCTGCAAAATGTCATTTATGTCCCACAATTCCGGTTCAACCTCATTTTCGTGTCCAAAGTCTGCAAAGAAAACTCTTGTCAAATACTCTTTGATGCTGACATATGTCTTTTTTAGGCCCTTTCGACTGGGAAATTGATGGGCTTGGGTAATGTTTCTGAAGGCCTATATTTCTGGATCAGCACTTCAAGTCATCATGGTTCAATTCCTTTCAATAAAATGTCATTGTGTAACGCCATTGCCAATGATAAAGATTTTCTTTTGCATTCACGAATGGGACATAGTACCTTCTTTCCATACCTTAACTGTCATGTTTGCCCTTCAGCAAAACAATCTCGTGCAGCTTTCCCTTCCAACGCAAAACGTTCCAATAATGTCCTTTCCTTAATTCATGTGGATGTTTGGGGGCCATATCACACAGCACATCGTGACGGTTCACGATATTTTCTCACTATTGTTGATGATCACTCTCGAGCCACATGGGTATTCTTGATGCAATCAAAAGCTCAGGTTCCATCTCATTTGAAGACATTCATTATCTTGACTAAAAATCAATTTGGGAAGTCAATCCAGCGAATAAGGACTGACAATGGAAAAGAGTTTCTTAGTCATGAATGTAGATCACTCTTCCTGGTTCATGGCATTCTACATGAAAGCTCTTGTGTTTATACTCCACAACAGAATGGAATAGTGGAACGTAAGCATCGTCACTTGCTAGAAGTCGCACGCGCTTTAAAGTTTCAGGGATCCATACCAGCAACATATTGGGGAGATTGTGTCCTTACTGCAGCCTATCTCATCAACTGTATGCCTACTCGGATCTTAGCTAGTAAGTCACCTTTTGAGTTACTTTATGGAAAAAAACCAGCAGTAGATCATCTACGAGTATTCGGTTATTTATGTTATGCTACAACTATGGGGCCTCGAGATAAATGGGTCCACGAGCAAGGAAAGGCATTTTTATGGGTTACCCTAACCTATAGAAAGGGTATTACATTTTGGATCCATCGAAAGGGGAATTTTTCGTGAGCAGGGATGTCATATTTCACGAAACTGTCTTTCCATTCCAGGAGGCTACAAGGGATTTGAATATCTCAAATAGCTCACATCAACTTCCAATTGAAGATAATCTATCTCCTGAATACTTTCTAGCTGCATCACCGGGGCAAGTCATCCCACCATTTGATCAGTCGCCATAGACAGAGACATTGGACAGCATACCCAAGTGCTTCATCCAACATTGAGAATGATTTACGCTAATCATGCAGAAAACAATGCTGCAGAAATATCTCCTCCTCCACCACCAACGGACCATCCACGGCGTTCGAAGAGAGCCACGAGACCACCGACATGGACTAAAGATTACGTCTGTGCCTCACTTAATGGACCAGGTATTGACTATCCGACATCTTCTTATGTTTCCTTTGAAAGACTTTCGTCGAAACATAAATGTTGCATTAGTCGTATATCCGATGAAAAAGAACCGTCTAGTTATGATGAGGCATCCAAAGACCCACGGTGACAAAAGGTGATGGCAGCAGAATTATAGGCGTTGGCCGATAATCAAACATGGGAGATAGTTAATCTTCCTCGGGATAGGAAGTCCATAGGATGCAAGTGAGTCTACAAAATAAAATATAGAGCTAATGGATCCATTGAACGATACAAAGCTCGATTGGTGGCGAAAGGATATACACAACGCGAAGGTTTCGACTATAACGAAACTTTTTCTCCAGTGGCCAAGGATGTCACTGTTCGATCATTCTTATCCGTTGCAGCAATCCATGATTGGTTGTTACACCAAATGGATGTCCATAACACTTTTCTTCATGGTGATCTGGATGAAGAAATTTACATGGACATTCCTCAGGGCTTACAGAGATAGGGGGAGGATAAAGTATGTCGTCTCCGTAAATCCCTCTATGGGCTGAAACAGGCTTCCAAACAATGGTATGCTAAATTCGCCAATGCTCTCACCAATGCCAACTTCAAAAAATCAAAGTGCGATTATGCCTTGTTTATATGGACCAAAGGTATGTCATCTATCTACTTGATGATTTATGTAGATGGCATTCTTATCATGGGAAACGATGAAGCTGCAATAGAGAGTCTTAAAAAATACTTGCATACCGCTTTTCATATAAAGGATCTGGGAGCACCAAAATATTTTCTTGGGATTGAGATTGCGCGATCTCACCAAGGGATTTCTCTCGGTTAGAGGAAGTTTGTATTGGAGATGGTATCAGAGGCTGGATTATCAAGGTGTAGGCCAGCTGTCATTCCAATCGAACAGAAAGTCAGGCTAACTACAGCAGATCATGCTGGGGGAACATTTCAGGATGATCCTATACTACAGGATCCGACGAGTTACCAGAAGCTCGTTGGAAAACTCATATACCTGACTATGACCAGGCCTGATATCTCATATGCGATGCAGAATCTGAGTCAATTCATGCATAAACCGAAAGAATCTCACATGAATGCCACTCTGAAGGTGGTCAAGTATTTGAAGGGATGTCCAAGACTCGGAATACTTTTATCCAGAAAATGCAATATGGAAATGACAGCATATTGTGATGCGGACTATGCGACATGTCCTATGAGTCGAAGATCCATAACTAGCTTCTGTATCAAGCTTGGAGATTCCCTCCTCTCATGGAAAACCAAGAAGCAAGCAACAGTTTCTCTATCATGAGCAGAGGCAGAGTATCGGGCCATGGCAAAAACCACATGTGAAGTTGTGTGGATACGAGGATTGCTAGTGACCTTGGAGTACGATTGAAAGGTCCGACAAGGTTGTACTGTGACAACGAATCGGCCCTGAAACTTGCAGCGAATCCTGTAATTCACGAGAGAACTAAGCACATAGAAGTGGATTGTCATTTCACTCGGGAGAAGATTCAAGAAGGAACAATTGAGACGAGAGGGATTGGAACTACTGAACAACCTGCGGATGTGTTTACCAAGGCGTTGTGTCAAAGACAGCATGCATATCTATTAAGCAAGCTAGGTGTCTTGGACATTTACAAGCCACCAGCTTGAGGGGGAGTGTTGGAAGATATGCAGAAGATCTTCGGATACTAATTGATCCGATCTTGATTTTATAGAATCAATCTAAAAGCTAGATTGATTTAGATTGATATGTATGATATTACATTGCCTTTTTTTGTGTACGCTTTGTATTATAATTATTCATCGATGTACATTGTCGAGATATAGAAAAAATACACAAAAAAGAAATTCTCCCCAAATTTGTCCCTTTGTCGTCTCTTTCCTCCTCTTCTGAATCTTGCTTCATCCCTTGCTTCGACTTATGACAGTTTATTTATCAAATTAAGCAACACATGCATTCTCATTCACATTCTCTCCCATTCTGTGATAATCATCAAGAAGGGTTTAAGGGGCGTAAATAAAAGAGCTATGTTATCTATCATAGTAAAGTTCAAATGTCTACATAAACATCACATTAAACAACGAATTATAGTGTTATTCGCAAATCCTTGTTGCATCTTGACCCTATGAACTTCTCCCCAAAGGGAAGAAAGCTCGGCAGAGAGAGCCTCCATCGATGGATTATCCGCATTTTCATCCTCATACTCTTCAATTTCGATGGCCCACCTAACCCGTTGGCGATGATGATGCGCCGCAAGGTTCGGGTTGGCCATCCTGAGCATTCTCTCTTATTGTCAATCCAACGACCTTGATGGTCTCGAATCGGCCTTCGTGCAACGAGTTTAGAAACCTTGATCACATTCGATGTGCACCCATGATGCCTCTGGACGGCAACATTTCCCTAGTTCAGGATGGGAAGGGAACCGAAGGTGCTATGTTCAAACCCCATCCACCAGCATGCAGTCCTGAACCACCCGGCCCAGTTAGGATCCATAATATCGTCAAATGGTGAGCAAATCTCGAGAGCGAATCATTGTATGACACGTGTATCTCAGCATTCATGTTAGTAATGTGGCAGTCCATATCAGCAAAAACTAATCGGTTGAAAAAGTATGACGGAGGGGCTAACAACGACATTTTTTAAAAAGTAGAGGGACCCTTTTGAATCAGAGAAAGTTAGATGGATGATTTTGGATTTTCAAACAAAAGTAGAGAGTTTCACGTCTACATTATCCCCATAAAAGCTAGATCTCTTCTCCATAAGTCGAAAGATAAAGTTTTTCATCACGAGGAAAATCAACTTCAGGTATTGCCTCTTTATGTTCTTGGTGAAAGAGGATCGCAGGTTTCTACACACATTGGGTAGTTGTATGGCTTATTGTTTGGCTATACCAGGAGTATTAAAGAAATTTCACATGGAAGAATTAGTATATTGTGAAGTAGTTAATATATCTTAGTTGGCGTATAATTTATTGATTTAAGTTTTTAAGTGAATGTGGGTCTAACTATATGTGTTAACGGGCTCGGGCTCCCTTTCAACGATCTTCTGATTGAAGGTATTAGCTTCTACTACATGCTCTCAATAAATATTATTAAAGTCAATAATTGATTGGTGACCTAAGAATTGGTAGGGTGTGTTACTCATCTCGTAATGTTGGTAGAGCACTCATTGCCCATGAACATATAGTTGAACACGGCCCGCCCACGTTCATGGGCCAAGGGCTATGTCGGTCGGACCACATATTATGTCGTCGCGTGAAACACCTATGGCCACAACCGTACAAGACCGTGGAAGAATCCATCCTAATCTGGAGTCGTCCTTCTTAAGGTACATTGTGGTGTTAACTGCGAAGCCTAGCCTGGGCCAACCTTGTTTGATTCCATGAAAAATAATAATAACTAAGAACCCTTCCGTCCATTTCAATTTCGCTATCAATATCTTGGGTCTTATAAAAAGCTACTAATACGACCTAACTATGATTTTCTCAAAAAAAAAAAAAAATATTACCCTACAGCTTTTATCATAATTGGTAAGGTCTTTATAATTGTTGAATTTTCACCATCCAAAATTACTAAAGACAAAAGAACACAAAGGACACGCTGTGTCCATGAGAGAGAGACAATGGAGGATGATGGGAGTGAAGGGTGGCGGAGAACCGACAGCGCTTGGTGATGCTAGAGTAGTGTTGGGGATGGTGCGATGGCTCTAATTTATAGGGGTGTCAATAACCAAATCGAACCGAATTGAACCGGAAAATTCAGTTTTTTTGGTTCGATTTTCATTAAAAATAGAAAATTTTCGGTTCGGTTTGGTTTTTATTGGTTAACCGAACCGAACCGAACCAACAAATAAAAGTAGAGAAATAAAAGTGGAGAAATCTGAGTTTAATAAAAAAAAAAGACGAAAACCGAAAACCAAAGGTTAAAAACGAAAAATCGAAAAACCGAACCGAACCGAAATTTTGGTTCGGTTGGGTTTTTCAAAAAAATTGAACCGAACCGAACTGTTGACACCCCTACTAATTTAGTCGATGGTTGAGGTAGTAGGGGAGATGGCGAGAGCACGGATTTTGGTAATAAGTTTAGAGATTATGGCTTGACTGGCATTTGAGATTAACATACACCACAACTTAGCGAATAAGGCTAGACGATAATCCTCAATTTCATTTTTTTTTTAATTTTTAATTTTTGAACTCAACTAACATCTGTAGGTCATTGAGTTTTTGCAAACGAGGGAAAGGGGAAAGAGAGAGAAGAAACAAAGAATACGATGATGTTGCATAACAGAAAATAAACAAATGTCTAGAAAGATCCTTCATATGTTATAGTCTTGGCAAACAAAGAACCATGACATATGTAACCTCACGTTATTATCATTTGCCAAGCAACATAAATCTGAAAATTATTGACGCAGTTCAATTCAGACAAGCCGCAAAGGCGTAGTCACCTCGCATTAAAGTGAGGATTCCTTTTGTGTCCCTTTTTGCCCGCTTTGATATGTCGCAATCTTTTAGTTAATGAGCCCAAAAGAAATGCTAAATTGCCCTTGAATTGTCAAAATCCCAAAATTATGACATGTCACGATCTATCAACTTGTGCCTTTTTTTTCTTCCGAAAATTATAGAAGAAAACGAAGTGTTTAAAAATTTTCAAAATATCATCAAACTTCAATATTAAATATTTGGAAAAAAAACCACAAAAATTTCAAATTATATTTATTATGAAACATTTACCTTAAACTTTTTTTAACACAAAAAACTCTAAATTTGTATTGACCTCCATCAAAGTTCCATTAAATGATTTTTCAACCAAAACATGTTAACATAATTTGTTTTTCAGAGTCTATATAAGGATTTTAATAAAAGGTAAATATGTCATATAAGTAAAAATTTGAAAATATTCATATTATAAAAAAATTAAGATTAATATATCCTTATCAACATAATTTGAAATTTGTTGTAGTTTTTCTCCTAATTCGTGCATGGTGAGTAAATAGGAATTCACAAGTTAAGTAAAAGGCCGCTCCAAATAGCCATTGAGAAGTTGGAAGCTAATTTCAGTTCCTGTACTTATATAGAATAGAATGTAATTAATCGGCCTTTTCGGATGGCGGGTAAATAATGATATCGTCTCCTCTTTTAGTTTTTCAAAATATTCCTGCTAGACCTAATAATAGACTTGACCGCTCGATGTAATTGCCTATCTAGCACGTGCTAGAATGGGCCCAATTCTGCTTTTTCGAGGTCTAGGCAAAACACCTTTCTCGTTGAGCCGGACCCCCCATCAAGACCCATTTCCCCTCTTTCCTCTCTCCTAAAATAATTTTAGATAATTTTATCGAGGCCATCTCATACCAATCGTGAAGAAAAGTTCTGTTTGTAAATATGACGATTTATAAAAATAAGAAAAAGTCTCATCCTTTCAGCTTCATGAGCTAACTTTTGAAATGAGAGCAGCTCAAGACTATCATGTAGATTTTTCAATTAATGGCCAGGGCCAGATGACTTTGAAAATGCTTACTAGACTCGTGCATGGACCAAGATCTTGCAATCCTCAACTGTCCTGTGCACGTCGATGAGATGCGCATCGACGATCGAGAGCCGGTGAGATGGCCCGAGAGTACTGCATGGCATGTCCCGAGCCCAAACTTGGGTTTCGACCGACCCCGGACCGACACTCTCATCAACGATCGAGAGCCGGTGAGATGGCCCGAGAGTACTGTGTGGCATGTCCCGAGCCCAAACCCAGGTTTCGACCGACCCCGGACCGACACGCCCCCCGAATTGTCCGCATGATCAGGCCCATTTGCAGCAAGAAGCAATCAGAACTCCAGCAATCAAAGCGAGAATAATAAATGGGAGTTTGGTGACCAACTCCCTCCAAGCAAGTGACCACAGTCCAAAAGCGACTACTCACTTTCTCAACACAACCTTCACTAATGTTCTCTGTGATATACTAATATAGTGCAGTGCCCAAGTCCAATAAAAAGCACATCATCTCTACCTACTAAAGCAACATAACTCCAATTTCCAGCAACAGCCACACCAACTTCCCCCACTGAGAGTCCTCCTGGACTTGCCCGCTTACTACCGATCACCATCACATTAACCGACTACAATATAATCGCCATACTTAGGTAACAACCAACCACGGTCGGACCGGAAGTCGAAACACAATATGCGAGCCGGGGCGCCCGTTCCTCTCTCTAGCGGCGGTGGTGAGGGCAGAAGGTGACGATGTAGTTCCCCCTCGTGCAGGTCGCGATGCTCGTGGGGTCGTCGTACGCGTAGGAGTAGGCCTTGGGGCAGGCCGTCTTGAAGATCTTCGAGTAGGCCGTCGGCTTGCAGGACTGTGGGTTCCCAAAGCTCCCCGTGCAGCAGTACCTCGGAGAGTTGAACGCGAAGCAGGCGCTCTTGCAGGCCACGACACTGTTGTCGTGACCCCGGACCTGGAGTCCCACTGGGCACATCGTGTTCAGGTCGCTCACGCAACCTGCGAGCAGGAAGAGGATATTGTTTCAGCTTGATTGTGCTTAGACAACATGTTCGTCGTCTAACTCTTATCTCTCTTAATGAATACGAGGTAATTATCAACATTGATCATATAAAAAGTTGTGTATTGTGTAACTTAACTTACTGTGTTCAAGTATCTCGCAACAATTACGCGAATTAGTCTATACACGCTTCCTAATTAATTTGACACGCAAGATATAATTCGCATAACATCATCCTAGCCACAGCTAGAGCACCGCTCTGCATATCAAACATATAATAGCTCATATCATTATACCTGCATAGCTGCATTTCCCAGTGCCCTTGAATGGCGTGATGGAGATGGCGAGATTGTAGCCATCGACGAGGCTGACATCGTAGAAGTCCTGGTCGTTGCCTAGGGTGATCTCAGCGAGGGTGGCAGGAGGGGTGCCGCCAAGGCCGTTGCAGTGGAGGGAGCCGCCGCAGTCTCCAGTGGCGCACCGGCCGTGTCCGTTGGCATCAAAGGTGCAGCCATGGCGGCCCCAGAAGCGGCCGGACCAGAGGGCCGGCATCCGGACCGTGGAGGCCTTGTTTGGCAGGAGGGTGAAGCCACCACGGGCGAGGAGGGGCTTGCCGGCGCCAGGCTGAATGGCCGGCCAAACGGGGTGCGCGCAGCGGTTGACGAAAGTTACGGTTGTTGCCAACGCCTCGTCTGCACAAAACAACAATGCAAAGCAGGATGTTCAGCCCAGCCGAGCGTTTTCATCTCACTTGCAAACCACTAAAATTTAACAAGTCGCAAATGGGGTGGTCCGGATTGTTTAGAACCAGCAACATCTGCATCAAGCCTCGATGTTCATAGAATTCGGAGTGTCGATACACTATTCATGCTTCACACAGCCCAGATGTCACAATGCAAGTTGATACAAAACTTGAAAAACCACTCATTCTGCATCATCGAAAGTGAAAAGGCACTTCTTCTCAAAGAATCCTATGAAACTACCGACAAATTTGAGCTTCTAGATTTACGGAATGTTTAGAGTGACTTGTATTTTAATGTTTCTTTTTCGAACTTTTCGGCTCTCGCAAATTTACTTTAATTCAAACACCGAATGAACTTTCTTAGATTTCACTTTGGCACATAAAGAGCACGAGTTCACTAGATATCTCAAGTTGTGTATGAGTACTTTTTGCCTAAAGCAAAAGCCTAAACGAACGTGCTCTTGAACAGAAACTTCGATCGTCTGATGCTACTCGATGTGACCCTCTTTCTTGGCACCCTGTTGCAAAACGAAAATGGCTAAAAAGAGATCTACAGATCCAAGTTCTTTCACCAAAATCTGTGTCTCGTCTTCGTGGTTCAACAATGGCATTCAAGAAATCTCCCTAAAATGGAGGCAAGAGCCGAAAATGCCTATGAGAAAGAATGATGGGTTTCTACAGTGCTGTCAACAGAGTGAGTGCATGTACCTCCCCTGCATTGCAATGTGGAGACAGCAGGCCAGAGAGACGGAAGATAGAGAGAGAAAGGGAGAGTGCATGTGGGTATACCTGCAATGTGGAAGCAGAGGAGCGCGAACAGGAGCAGAGGAAGCGCAGGCCTCAGCGTTGCCGCCATTGTTGTCGAGCTCAGGAGGAACCCCCAATCAGCAAACCAGGCTCAGTGCAAACTAAGGGGACCGAAAAAGAGAGTTCAAGGAAAGGAAATTCTTCACTCGGCTCTCTCCACTCTCTTCACATCCTACTGAGTAAGTGCCTTTATATAGAGAGGAAAAAACAGAGAGTTGGGAGCATCAGTAGGGTTTTCACTTTTAAACGGCTGGCCCTTCTTTTCCTGCTCATTTTTCCCCCGAGTGAGGTGAATAATGATATAAAACGAAGAGGGTAGAAGTCGTGGGGTCTCTGCTGTGATTAAAGAGATGACCCTCCTTCCATCCATCTCTCCCCTGTCAATTACTTTTCAGAGAGAAAGAAAGAGACAGAGAGAGAGGAACAGAGAGTGAAGCAAAAGTTTGGCTCGTGAATCGAGGACGTCAGAAGGGTCAGTGGAGGATAGTTGTCTGCATTCAAGGACTAAGAAATTGCTGATAAAGAAAGGAAGGAGGAGGCGATTGGCGTTGGCGTTGGCGTTCCATGTGACGGAGAGAATCAAAGCGTCCCCTGCCTGCATGCACACAAAACCCACATCCACGCTGCTCGTCCATCTTCCGTAGCGAGAAAAAGTTGTGTGCTCGCGCACCCGTCGCCCATGTGCAATCACGCTTAAAGTTACGGCAATCGCGCATTCTAGGGCTGCAAAAGTGAAAAAAATCCATGTCATCCTTGGTCCTTTTTCAATTCAATAGGTAGAAAAAACCAGAGACGTGATTTGTCTTACATTGCCACACGTGCGTCACACTCGTCACATAGGAGACATAAGTCCTATTTTCACATGAAATCCTAAAATTGATACTTCAAGAAGGAATCTGCCGCCAGCCAATCGATGTCCCAACATAAGAGACGATAAGTAAGCTTCTTTATTAGAAGTCGGTTCAATCATGAAATTATGTCATGTCGTGTCATACGGTGTTGTTATTTCCTCCAATAAATTAAGCCCTTCACTTTTGCACTCTATACTTTGAAAATTCACAAAAAAGAAAAGAGGGTATTTGATATCTTTCGGTGGTGATGGACTCTGAGGATGTAGAACTTCGAGAAATTTGTAAGGATGACTATATTTATCCATATGATCCTTTCCCATACCATTTGGAGTATTCATGTTCCAGATTTTCACATGGAACAATGGACGGATCAAGCTTTATATTGAAAAAACAAAAAAACAAAGCAATAGCAAAGATCATAGTCCAATCCAGTTTTATTTATTGGCTTTCTATCGATATTGCCAAGAGAAATGCAGTGTACGGGGTAACTCAAGAGACCAGTGGGGAGCACCGAAATCGGAGCGGTTGACCGGGGGCTGCCTGTGCTTTCCACGTCGACCAGAGCCGTTGATGGAAAACATTGGGATTCCTCGAGCTCCTGATGAATGAAGGCTGGGGGGACCCAGCCAAAAGAGGGAATATCAACGGTACTATGAATACCGACTGGCAGAGGATCTAGCGGCCGAGATGAAATCAGGCGATTTAGCCTAATAATGAATGGTCGCTGGTTTTCACGTGATCACGAGTTCGATGAAAACGCTCGTTCTATTCCGTCCAGCTCTAACGTACCTCGTGCGAGAGATTTCCCGATGGCTGATATCTTAATAAGGCCATGCTAATCTCGAATTTGACTCGAACAAGAGCAGACCTATTGATCTATTTCTTAACTCATATTTGATGGATTGAATTATTAATAGTGTTAGTTATATTCAATAAATAGATTATCAATAAAATCATAAAAGTTTAATATGGATGTTAAATGAGTTCATAATTTTTTCACACCCAATCCACTTCTATGACTCTTAGTTGCCTCACTTGCTCTCTTTGCTTGCTTAGGGGTGTGCAAGACAGACCACCCAAATTGGAAACCGCTCGGACTGGACCCAATCGACCGGTTCGGTTCGATTCTTAAGAGTGTCGGCTTGATTTCAAGTCCCTAGAAGTGGAACTATGTCCGAACGGTTCAGTTCCTAGTTCCAATGAGGAATCAAATCGGAAACCGGATCAAACCAAACCAACTGACCATCGTCACTTTCGATCCTTAGCAAAGAGCATGCCAATGCCCATCTTAGAATTGGAGTTGCCAAAGTTGAAAACGGCATAAAAGTTAAAGAAATCAATCGAGTTGCTAAGAGGTAATAAACATAGCAAAGCCAAGATGACAATGTAGTTGCAAGGAGCTTGTGATTTTCTCTTGGAGGTTGGTTGCCATTAAAAAAGAAAATGGACTAATTCCATTGGATCGAATCGAATCGGTGGTTCGATTTGATTTCCAATCCTGGGACCAACCAACCCGATCCTTAGTTTCCAATTTGGGGAATTAGGAATCGATCACAATTGGGAACAAGAACTGACCACCCTTATGCTTGCTTGTGCTTTCACCTAAATGTGAGTATAATATTTAGTAGTATGGATTGAGTTTATTAGAATATTAAATAATAAATAACGTCTTCATCTATAAGCTCACTTTTAAATTAGTTGGTTGTAATCTTACCAAAATCTCACGTGATATTAGAGTTGGAGGTCTTGAGTTCAAATTTTTTTAGGTCTCATTTGCCTCATCAATTAAATATGTCCACACTTAGGTCTAGGTAGAAAGACCAAACGAAGTGTGAGGGGAAGTGTTAAAATAATTAAATATTAAACTATGCCTTCGTCTAATGGGTTAAGTTTTTAGAATAGTTGGTAATTGTCTCATAAAATCTCACATGATACCAGAGTTGGAGATCCTAAGTTCGAATCTTTTCAAGCTCCATTTGCCATTTTATTTAAATTTTCACCCTTAAAATTATGCAAAAAGACTAGACTAAGCTTTTATACTAAACGTGAGATGAAGTGTTAAAATAATAAATCATGTATTCATATAATAATTTAAGTTTTTAGAACGGTTGGTAGTGATCTCACAATATTCTAACACTAGCTACATGCTTAGTATGGTCTTTTTACGCTTGACTTGGGATGGAACTATCTCACGAAGTTGGAAATAGAGTGGCTAGGTGTTGTGTTCCCGAGCTAGGATTTTGTGGTATCGAGAGGAGTGGAAAAAGGGCAGTCCAAGGTGCTATGAATCAAAGGCTTTCTAGGATGAATTCCCCTATTGGGGCTTGATGACATAGTGAAAGAAATGTGCTTGAAAGGGGAAAGGAAAAGTCCTTCATTTCATAGTTCCTTCCCGAGCAATGGTCCCATAATATTCTAACACTCTCCCATGTTGTGTGCTCTTGGGCTAGGATTTCGTGGTAGCGAGAGGAGCATAAAAAGGGCTGTCCCATGCACTATGAATCAAAGGCTTTCTAGGATGAGTTCCCCTATTGGGGCAACTAGCTTCTCCCTTGACTTATAAATTAAGCTTGATGACACAGTGAAAGAAAAGTGCTTGAAAGGAGAAAGGGAAAGTCCTTCATTTCATAGTTTCTCCGTGGTAGTGGTCCCATAATATTCTAACACTTCTCCTCACGCTTAGTCCAATCTTTTTACCTAGTACTAAGCATAGAAATTTTAATGGGGTGACAAATGGGCTTCTCACAATATTCTAACATTCCTCCTCACGCTTAGTTTGGTCTTTTGTCTAATATTAGTCATGGAAATTAAAATGGGGCAGCAAATGGGATTTAGAAAGATTCGAACTTAGAACCTCTAATTCTGATACCACGTGAAATTACTGACTATTTCAAAAAATTTAAGTTATTAGATAAATGCATGATTTATTATTTAAATATATTAATACTCCCATTCATGTTTAGTCTAGTTTTTGCCTAGTATTAGGCATTGAAATTTAATTGAGGAGATAAATGGAGATTAAACCTTCAGTTTTGATACAATGTGAGAATCCGATGGGACTACAACAAACTATTTTAAAAACTTAAGTTATTATATGAAAGCGTAGTTTATTATTTAAATATTTTCACACTCCCCCTCACATTTAATCTAAAACGTGGAAATTTAATTGGGAAGATAAATGATGCACGGAAAAATTTTAAATCGAGATCTCTAACTCTGATACAATGTGAGATTTTGTAGAATTAATACTATATATTTTAAAAATTTAAGTTATTAGATGAACGCATGATACATTATTTAAATATTCTAACGGGGTCAAATATAAGTCGGGTCGAGTACGAGTATTATGAGTTAATTTGAATCGGATTATTCCCGATTCAATCCAAAACCGATCCGATCCCTGTTTGACCTGACTATACAAAACACACCGCGGCGGATCTGCGATCCCATCGCTTAAAGGGAATTGTTAACGCGATTAGCCCATTTACCGGTGCAGAAGAGGGAGACAATACAATTATTAAAATTTTGTTGGCAGCGAATCTGACATGGGGAAGAGAGATTCCTCTATTGGAATTGTTGTCGTCTAATGGCCAGGTACAGGGATCGAGTACATTAAACGCGACGTCGTTTGTTTCCCAAGAGAAAAATCTTGCAACTCAAACAAGAAAAAGGACGAAAACATAAGTAACTCGTAGATCGACGTCGAGGTTAAGAAACTGAAGCTCCTGTCGGTTAGCGTTAGAAGAACCAAAAAAAAAAAAAAAAACCCGTGATGGTCGGTTGAAGCGTCCCTTAAAAAAAGAGGGGGATTTTCAGATTGCGATTTAAGAGAAGATATCTTACGTGATGAATTACTTTCTCCACCTTTTGCTTGAATTTTTAAGAATTACATTAAAAAAAATATCGGATCACATTCTCGATTACATCATGTTATCACCGTAACATTTTATGTTTCTCCATGTTGCAAAAAGTTCTCCGACATGTTTGGTTTAAACCTTTTTTTAGTATAAAGTTAATTTTTAATTATTTTTCATTGGTTGGGGAGGAGTTTTTTACGGTGCCAAATTGCCTTTGAGATCATACGCACAGATTTATGTGAATGCATTCTATAGAGGACAATTACATGATATGCATTTTACAGGTTCCTCATTTAGAAAGTAGAAAAAAAAAAATACAAAAAAAAAATAATTTAATTTATCAAGATAAGGATGCATTTTGATGAGAATATTATATCACATGCATTGTGCAAGGATCCTCATTAAAGAGAAAAATTCTGCCCCTAAAAATAATTTATAAAGTGAAAAATAGTTTAGTTTATTCAATGGGCCCAGATTGGATGGTGGGGAAAATCAAGTCCAAAAGCATGGACCGAGCTAAAACACACAAGTGATTGGGCCAATTTTTGTTCCAAGAAAGATGGCCACCACTGACAAGAGAAAAATCTGATTTCGATCCATGTGGTTAGTGGAGTATTTCACGGGTCCAGAAGTTTGCCATTCGAGGTAGGCTTCGTCGACGCCGTCTTAGGAAAACCGCTCGATCGGTCTGCGTAGCTCGATTCGACTTGGCAAGCATTGTGGGATTTCGTTGTTTACCCAATAAGCGGAAATTTTTTTGGATTACGAGGGGAAAGATAGGCCCAAAAGCACCCAAATTGAGAAGGCCCATCAAGTCCAAAACCCTAATGAGGCCCGGATAGAGCCCAACTTCTAGAACCCCTTTCCCGGGGCCCAGCCCAATTGATTACTTGCTTTGGCCTTGTACTGTGAAGTCTTCCCTAAGGTGGTCCTAGATTGCAATAATTGACCTACGTTGAGCGAACGCTTGTGGAAATGGTCAAGTCCTAAGACAACGTTTATAGCCACATTTTAATTTATCGCTTGGAAGAGTTGAATAAAAATGCAATAACAAGTAGACTTGCCAAATGGATAGAATGAGTCAGGTCAACAAATGATCCAACCCAAGTGAACTCTTTTTTTTTTTTTGGTCGAAAAGTTAACTCATTTAACCCGATCAATTTCCATATAATATAAATCTAGCAAACCATATCTAACTCAACCCATGCCCAATGCATATGGTTAAGCCGCTTCCATATTTAACTCAGTCTAGGAAAACTTATACTCAAACTAATGTAAGAGCATAGAGTGAGCGAGCGAGCGCAAGATCAAGTAAAAGCGATAAAGATTCATAAAGGCGAGTAATGTGTAGGTAAATTATGAACAATACTTGCATCAATATTATTTTAGATTTTACCATTCTAAACCCATTATCTAAATATAACTAAGTAATATAACAACTCAACCCATAAATATGGATTAAAAAATGGGTGTATGGTCCATTTTGACAAGTCTTAACAAGTCACAAGAAGATGGGGATTGCTCATCTTATTTGAGATGGGTAAGATTTAGTGAAGTAGCAAAGCCAGCATGTCGTACTCAACAATTGATTTGAACATGTTTGATTCGAAATGAATGCAAGAATGAGAGCTCGGTTTTCTTTTACCCCTAAAATGACATGATCGAGAAGCATTAGCCATTAGTGAAGCGTATTTTCAATTCAAAACGTGCTAGATATATTAAAATTATGTGTAAACTTAATCAAATTGATGTATTAAATAACGCGGCAGGTTTTTATTGCACTTTTGAATATGACCCACCTCGTCTGAATTCTCGTACTGCTACGTCACCGAATAGACTAATTCCGCACATCATTTATGGTACAACTAGCATTATTACTTCACTTTTACATTTTCAACGATGTCTGCTTTGGAATGCAGCTGGATTGTCCCCCACAAGAAAAGGAGACGCTTTGTGTTCACGACTTCGCACAACACACCGACGTGCAGAGAGGGCTTGGGCCCGGCGCAATGCATGGCCTCGGCTCTTCAAAGGGCGATGGAAATTGCACTCTTCTCGTTAATGTCTCGTCTGCAATTTCTGGACACATGTAACATATGGTTTGGTTTCTGAGCGACCTCAACGTTGGTTTCCGTACACAGCGCGCTAAGCTACATTGCTCTTCTATTCAGTTTTGAGTATTTTGTTCTTGTGTCTTAAAGGAGTACTAGGCACGCATAGAATATCGACGCTCGACTTCCTAGGGGGCGTGGTCAGATGGAGTGTCGGGTGATCTGTGACTCAAAGATGTAGACGTCACTCGTTCAAATCCCATAAGCACGCATAATATTCTGGGTCGAGTTTGTCTACTTTGACTAAATGGCTGGACTTGACTGTTCATTGGTCTTGTAGGTGTTTCATGAGTTTTTGAGAGTATGATAGAGCATCAGGAGATTTCTAACTCATGATTTAGGTATCACTCATTCAAATCCCATATATTGCATGCATTTTGTCTCGGGTTAGGGTCACCTGCACCGGCTAAATGCTTAGACTTAATCATTTATTGGGCTTGCAGGGTGTTTCATGATCGTTTAGGGGCATGGGTGATTGGAGCGTTGGGAAGATTTCTAACTAAAAATTTAAACATCACTTATTCGGATTCCACATATTGCATGTAGTAAGGTCTAGGTCAAGATAACCTGCACCAACCAAATGCTTAGACTTAACCATTTACTGGACTTGCAAGGTATTTCATGAGCCTTGAGGCAGTCAACTTTACATGCCCACCCCTAAATTATAAGAAAAAACAAAGCATTGACTTTCCTAGCATTAGGCATTAGTTGCGAAGATCAGTTTCTCAATCCAACCAAGAGTAGAATATACATATAAAAGAGGATGTAAAAAAAAAATTGCATGAAATTTCTTTATTGCTACATATACCTACTAAAAATAAAGGAAAAGGCAACAAAAAAGCTTGAACTATGCCCAAAATGGCATATTTACCTTTAAAAAAATTGTGTCCTAAAAAGCTCCAAATCTATACTTATGTGACATATTTATTCAATTTTTTTTTGGTGACACAAGAAATGTCAAAATTATACTTGTGTGATATATTTACCTCAAGTTATTTTTTCATGACACCAAAAACTTTAAACTTGTATTTACATGATACATTTACTCTAAATTTTGAGGAAACCATGATCATGCATTTTTCCTTAACCAAAATCATCACTAATCATATCTATTATTTTTCAGTAAACATACTAGGAATTTACTTGCCTAAAATGATGGAAAGATACTTGCATCTAAAAACATACCTTGGATGATTCCTTTCCAAACCAAATCATTCCACCAGCAGATTTACGTTTTTTTCCACCTTGAACTCTCTATCATTCACATAGAATTTCTGGTCACGCCCAAAAATAAAAAATAAAAGAGAGGAGCAGGGGTTTATGATGCCAATAAAGACAGCGACAGGGGAAAATTATGAATAAGATCGAGACAAAAGTATTCACCCAAGACATTAACTGCACTGTCAGACAAGGATTGAGAGACAGAATCTATGATGACCTCATGATATAGATAGGGAAGAAAGAAAGAGGAAATCAACACATTTCCAACATTTTCTTTCTTTGTTTAATTTTAAAAAAATTTTATGGAGGGGAATATTTAATTTATAATTACCAAATTATTACAAGAGCGACCCGGGGGGGAGAGAGAGAGAGAGAGAGAGAGAGAGAGAGAGAAGGGAGGTCACATGATGTCTTGTGGGCATTTCATGTAAGAGGAAACTTCTGGTCCATCGATTGGGGCCTGTCTCCATATGTGGAGCAGTCTTAGGTATGGTCACTTTCTTTGGCAGTCTGAGGTCTACCTCAGTCAATTCTGTTCGCAAACCCTAAATTTTACCTTACCCAATTTATTGCTAAAGATGAAAATATCTACTAACCTAGTCATACGTGTATCTGCATCATATAAAGTGATTTTATATTTCCACAAGTAGTCTAGTCTAGGGTTATAAAAATGTTTGGCATTCATGTTCATGTAAACCATCCGGTTCCACTAGTAATGCCGTCACAATCGAGGTATATTATGTATTTTTAGTTGCTAAGCTAACTAGTATTATTTTCCAGCTTTTAACTGGGCTTCATCAAATTTTCGATTCCACCTAAGTTGATCTAATTCTTTTCTAAAATTTGTCTGCTTGGACGCATGTTGAGTTACAGGACTTGAGAGTTTTGCTTAACCTGATCCTATTTAGAATTTGGGTACACATGTTACCATGGTTTTAAAATTTACTAAGGATGAAAGAGGACATTTCATGTTGTTAGCTATCATTTACACCTTCTCTAGTAATGACTATGTCTTTTCACTATGGTACATTAACAAAAAACAGATCCTTTTGTCATCCCATTTCACGCCGTGCAATAATATGGTCTTCAAAGAAGCTTAAGTCCTCGATGCACCAGCTTAAGGGCAAAATCTAATCATTAGAAGAAATCTAAAGATATCTTTGCTCATTAGTTTACATGATCTTTTTGAAGAAGAAGCTTTATGGCATGACTCGGGTCCTTATTATTTTGTCTGAAGAAGCAAGCGAAATCCCAACTCGCTTGCTCATGCTCAAGATGAGAAATATTAGATGAGGAAAAGCTAGGTGCACCGACAGCAAAACCTGGCTCTCTCATCGTAAACACAACAGTATGGAAGAGGGGGTCAAAGGTTACAATGATCAGCATTTCCTCAAGACATCACTCCACAACGTTTGATTCAACAATCAACATGGATATCTTAATTTCAACATATCCTATACCCATATACAAAATTAACAAGTTTAGCTCCTTCTTGTTGATAATGTCCAAGCAACAATATAAACTTTTATTTGGAGGGAGACGATATATCTAAAGAGTATATGAATGATATATGTGATGCTTTCACGTCCTTTCTCACGTGTAAGTCGAATTAGAAATGACATGTGAAATTTTGAAGGGGACAAATATGTAACGAGCATATAAATATTGAAGATAATGAATGTGAAATATTTTAACATCCTATTTCATGCGTAAATGAGATTATGAATGACACATGAAATTTGAAAAAATTAACATAGAACCCAATTCTTGTATCATATCATAATGTCTAATCCAGTCGGCACATGAACACTTTTCAAATTTCAGATTTTTTTCTATCCTCGATGGTTGGTTGAATTCTGAGTGAATAAGACATAATCAGCGAAATGTATAGTAGTGGAGCTTCGTCTCCATGGTCCTTTTCACCGAGGAAGAAATTGTCCGCTTTCTTGTTTTCCGTTTCCATCTGCACAGGCCCTCGTTTCAGCAATAATTGATGAACAACATGCCACTCTTCTTCTCGAAATGCAATGGAGAACAAACCTCTACCCCCACGAAGCAGACCAGCCTTTTTCCTAAGTCACTTCAATATCAAACGGACCTCTCACATCCGGATTCCCCATTCAGACGCTCCCTTTCCACATCAATCTCTCTGAATAGAATTCCCACAAATACTCTTTCTCTCTCTCTTTCGGACAACGTATGACCCTGTCAAAGTTAACACACATCTCAGTCAAATTCTCATTGAATATAGTTCATTTTTCATTGAAAGAACCAACGTGGGTCGATTTCACTTTAGGGCAATATTTACCCTCCCTCTCACACCGCAATCCCACCCAATATTCCATCGCTTCTCCCATGAAATGTAAAACATCAAAGGGTCAACATCATCTTTGCTCTCCCCACTTTCCAAACCGGAGATCGTCATATCATACCATACATAATAACAATGATAATTATAATGGAATCAAACCCTAGCACAAAACGCCATGAGATCATCATGATCTGGGCACAGGTTTTTAGAAACACAAGTCCATGCAACATGCCCTAATTCTTCAAAGGTAGGAACTCAAAGAACTGGTGCTGATGATGGGACGGAGGGCTGGCGCTCTTCCCATCGAAGTCGTCGCCGCTGCGGAGCGGGAACAATTGAAGGGTTTGGGAGTCCTCTTCGCACTCTCGGCCGCCACCGCCGCCGCCGCTTGCCAGATCGTGGTCGTCTCGGAACGGCGAGGACATGAAGAAGCTCCTGAGTTCATGAGCCTTGAGGATCTTGTTAGGGTCCATCGATGATGCCCTAGCAGCGGCGGAGAGGAGAGATGGGGTGGCAGGCGGTGCGACTGTGGACGGGGCTGTGGTATTTATGAGGTGGGTGGGATGAGGACAAGAGGGCAGCTGCATCATCTGCCACGTGGCATTCCTCTCCAGAAAGTTGCTGGCGCTGTGCCTTCTCGTCCACTGAAATTCTCCATCGTCGAATTTGATCCACTGATCAGACGACGACGATCTCGTTCTACGCTCTGCCAAAGTTGCTGCCGATCCCGCTTTTGGTGCCTTCTGAGTCGTAGCCCCTGCGGGTTCCTGCAAAGAAGAAAAAAAGGAAAAAAAATAATTCATGAAGAAAAACTTCCTTAGCTTTCAAGATTTAATTGGGCCAAAACACATGGACAATTCTTGGAAACTACGTGCATGCCAACAACCGATTTGAAATGACAGAAATTAGGAGACCACTCATGATTTGCCCCCACCTAGGAATCTAAGTTGAGTGTACCATTCGAGTCCAAGAAAGGACCCTTGACATTGGACGTGAGAGGCCAGAAGATTGTACTAACTAGCTATGCCTAGGGTTTGTACTGTCTTTTCCAGCTCTTTTTTACCAAGTATTTTGCTCCGTTGGTATGCCAAAATGATTTTTAAGCTTTCATTGTATCTTTAAACAATGACGCTAAGTACGCTGAGATTGACTTATAAAACCGAGGTGTCTCCAGCTATCTCGTATCATATTATCCATAATATCGCGCACTTCTTTAGAGAAAATGAACGCTATCATCAGGGAAGGAAAAGGAGGGACAACCACTGCACCATGGGTTTGACTTATGCTGAAGTTTCGATAGAATATGTTCTGCTTTTCTCTTCTGGGTAAAGGAAAGATATGAAGTATATTTCATTTTCCCAGACTTGCATTGTATCAAGATCTGCACAGAGAGAGAGAGAGAGAGAGAGAGGAAAATGTATACATGTCTGTGTATATCATTAGGCGTGCTTGTATCAGAAAGAGAGAGAGAGAGAGAGAGAGAGAGAGAGAGGGAGGGGGGCCAAGAATGAGATGAACGGAATCGGTGAATGAATATAGCACAGACCCCCAGAAAGCCCAGCTAAGTTTCATAACAGCTGCCCCGACAGAAAGGAAGGATTGCAGCTTTTGGACGACTCTTTTCATTTCCCAACAAACACAAGAAAAGCCTCTCTTTTTCGCCTTCTCTTCTCTGCATTATCCCTTAAAACAAACGTTCTTTTTCTCATCTCCTTTCTATCATGAGTCTCTCAGCTTGAATTATCTCCTAATCATATGAACATAAGTAACCCTTAATCGCTTTTCATGGGGCCCCTTTTGAGATACCGAGATTTCGAAAAAGGATGTTCCAAATTCAAGAGAGAATGGTCTTTTTGAGCAGTATGAAAGAAGTTTATGACTACAAACAAAGAAAGTACTTAAAAAGAAGAGAGAAATTAAGGACCTCTGCTAGTGTACTGCAGTTTATAGGGGGTGCCCAGTTGTTCTTGGTCTCTTCAACTTCAAGCCCTGTCCTACTCGCGCCTGTAGACAAAAAGAAAAACAGAAAGAACACAACTTTACATCACAACCCAACAAACAGAATATATCACAAAAAGCAACATATCAGAAGACTCTAATAGGACTAAAACAACCCCATAATTCTCTCTTCTAGTCCTGTCTCCCACATTCCATGTGACCCTCACCCAGAAAAAAAAAAAAAAAAACCCAGGTTTCTCATGATAGATCAATGATAACAACAGGAATGAAGGGAACTCCAATGCTATGAAAAATAGACAAGAACATGAACATGAACATGAACATGAACTGTATGTGCAATGACCCTTTTGCCTTTATAACTCAAGAGCCAAATGCGGGAGCGCAGTGTCACCTGTTTCTTTCCTTTCTGATTCTTCAGCATCACGGTTCGGCTCCTCAGGGCCTGCCTCCATCTGGCGGCGGCGCTTCTGCCGTTCCCTGGCCTTGTGGTTTTGGAACCAGTAGAAGACGTTCTTCCCCTCGATCTTGCCGTACCGGCGGAGCTGCGCGGTGATCTGCTGGATTTGGTCGGCGTTGGGGGTCCGGGTCCCGCGTCGGTATAGCTCCTCGAGGGTCCGTAGCTGCTCCGGTGTGGGGTTCCACCTCGAGCTCACCACTACCTGTGGCGAATTGAACTCTCTTTTTTGCTCAGCCATAGTCGCTGCAAAAAAAAAAATGCCAGTGGTTCTAGTTGAGGAAAATGAATTTATTCATCGAAAAAGAGGGGAAAGAAAAAGCAAATTGATAAGCTGGAACTAATCATGAACATCACTTGTGGAGTCAAAAGCATGAATAGAAGATTACATACTTCTTATTCTATGAAAAGCTAAAGAAGACGAAAGAGGAGAAGAGATCAATGTATACCGAGATGGTGATTCAGTGCCAAAATGTCGGCACCGTGGATACGGCTCAAGCAAGGCGGCGCAGCGTTGGTGCCGCCGTTATTAGGGGAAGGATTGGTGACCGGCCTCGGCATGAGGGGCCGGAGCTTTCGGCCGTTGAAGGAGTCGGCCATGTACAGATCTCCATCATCATGACAACCCATCATATACATGTTTCTTGACAGCAACAGTTCAATGCCGAAACGCTAGGGTTTCTCGGAAACTAGAAGCTTTTTCGTTGCACACGAGAGACAGAGCGAGAGAGAGGGAGAGAGAGAGAGAGAGAGGAGGGAGGGAGGGAGGGAGGGAGAAAGGAAAAGGATGGTTCTTGTGGTTTTGAGGAGTGAAGTGAAGTGTTATGGGCTCGAGTGAAGAAGGGGAATGGAAGGGTATGGAGGGTCCAAAGCTTTATGGGGGGTGGGCGGGGAGTTCAAGAAACAGAAATGGTAGAGCCCTCACTTTGAAAAGGTAGATATGGTTCAAATATGGAATGTGTTGCTGTGCCTACGAAGGGAGACGATGAGGGTTTCTGCAACCATTATAATATATAAGAAAAAATGGGTGGTTAGTTGGGGTTGAACAGTTGAGGGGAGAGAGAGAGAGGGAGGGGGAATTTGAGTTTCTCAGATTTTCAGGGAAGGGGATTGATCACTAGAAAGAGATAGAAGACTGGACCAAGAGAGGGGGAGAGAGAGAGAGAGAGAGAATGATGTGTGTAGGTGTAGGTGTAGCTAGTAGGTCTAATATAGCAAAAACAAAAGTTGGAAAATTTAATATGGAAATATAGTGCATGTACCTTTCCTGCATTAGAAAATATACAAACACCCTTTTACCCGATCACTTTTAGAGGATTATAATTATTGGCCCTTTCGAATTAACGATAAGTTTATGTAAAATTTTTTATAACATCATAATATGCTATGATCAATTGATCATTTACCCTATATATGTATTCGGAGTAGAAGTTTGCTTACACCTCTCATCGAAACAAAAGGCTTTTGATTATATTAGACCTTCATGAATTATCTGGATTTGCGGAAGTCAATATTACACGGAATTAGAACAACCTTAAAGAGTAGTGCATATAATATTTAGAGTGTTCTTAATATGCATAAATCGGACTCATGTGCTATCAGATTAAGAGGATAGTTGAGCGAGACACGCATGCATAGGGAAGCACCTAAGATTTCATTTCACATCGTGGTGTTTTCTTGCTCGGTTTTAATTCGTTCTTGAGTAGAAGTTAGTGCAAGCAAAACATTTGCTCGAACTCAAGAACGAGAGAGCACGTAGCATACGGACATATGTGAGGTTGACTAGGCCATAGAGCTGTCGTTCGAGGCAGAGGGAGAGAGAGAGAGAGAGAGGGGAAGGCGTGGAATTCTGGGGGGATTATCGGGGGGAGCGAACCAAAAACGACGTGACGATGATTGAGAGAGAGAGAGAGAGAGAGAGAGAGAGAGCGAGTGAATAATGAAGAGGGAAATATACGGCATAAGCCCAGCATAAGCCTCTCATCACACACTCTCTCTCTCATATTAATGGGTCTTCTCATGTCTCGTGCCTTTCACCATTATTCTCAATCCGAACTGCCCCTCTTCCCCCCTCTGCTCCTTGCCTTTTCCTTTGTCTATTCTCTCTCTCTCTCTCTCTCTAGCCGAACAAGGAACAAAAAATGAAATTTTTAGCAGAATTTCAAAATACGTTTCTTCTCGCCAAAATCCAGAAAATAGAACAAGAAATTCACATCTCTCTTTCTGACCAGATCGTACGGTTCATTGGCCCTTTTCCAACATCTTCTTTTGTCCGACTATTTCAATTTCAATTCACCACACGCTTTTGTGTTCCATATGTTTCCTACACTAGGAGACAACCTTCACATTTCGTACTCGCTTCATGGGTGAAATTGCACTAACCCCCTTGCAGTTTGGCGTATTTGCTCTTCTTCTCCCCGTGAAGAAGAGAAGAGTCCTTGTTTGTTTGCTACATCCCCCTTGCAATTGAATGTGAAGTATATATACGCCGGTCACAGCCCTTTGAATAATTTATCTTATTATTATGGCAATCGAGATGAACAATATTGTTAGAATAAGAGAGACGATTAGTGGTTTGGTATGTCAGTTGAGTTTGAAGTTAGGGTGCTTATTTCCTTAAAACCCTAAACTTTAGGTTCAATCTCTATCTATCCTAAACTTTTTTTGTTTATTTCATAAAAAAAATCCCCAACTTTCACCATAATCCCATATCTAATGACGCATCAAGAAATTGCTACTAATTTTGTCAATATTATCAAATATCAAGAGGTTGCTAGTGTTTTTTACAAGGTGAGGGTGCTGATGAAAGTGCAAGTTCAAAAATGAATTTCTAACTAGTTCTAATGTTAATAATTTGGAGTAAATTAGTGGCGATTTTTAGACGTGTGGGTAGATAGGAAACCAAAGTGAAACTTGAGGATTTTTTATGAGAAAAAAATTTCAAGGCAAAATTAGGACGTAACCTAAAATTTAGAGTTTTTTTTTTTTTAAGCAGGCTAAAGTTAGGATTTCTCCTAGTTATTTGGAGTCTTGATCCAAAACTTGTTGAACTCGATCGCCCTGCTTCGGCTATAGGGTCCTCGGGTCAAAGGTTCAGCGGTGTTTTTCCTCGAGTGCACAGTATGTCCTTTCTACGAAATTGCATCATCTCATTCGCATTTCTTGGCCAAGAGACACGGTTAATGTCTAGGGTTTTTGTTGTGACCAAGAAATTAAGATGTCCTTTGACATTTCAACAGCTAGGCCAAATATGCTCTCCATCCTAATAACTCTTTCATCTTCCCCTCCTATGTACAGTCTTAGGCTTCTCTTCTTCTCAATTCCTGATCAGAAGAAAAGCTTCCTCAAACTGACTTTTTGATTGACAAGTTATAAACATAGATATCGCTCACATGCAAACTCAATTGAAAATAAATACCAATAGTGTTTGAATATATATAATCCATCAATAAGAAGAACGATTCAAAGGAAAATACGAATCTATGACTATTTCTCATGACATGATTGTCCAATACTAACATATCGTTAAAGAGAATGTACATTTTTCTTTCTTTGTGCCCTCCTCATTAATTATTCATTGTCTGTTAGATATTCCAAGCCACAAATTATCATCCCTCTTTGCATCACATAGTGTTAGGGAAATCCCCTTTGAAGATGACAAAATAAATCAAAGACTACTAACGTGTTTAATGGTTAAGTAATAGACTATGCAGATGATAGAATGTGTAAATGATATTGTCAAAGTTTATACTTGAAAGAATCAGAAGACAGACTCTATGCTGAAGCTGAACTTATTACGACTGTATCCAAATCTTAAGGCTAAATATGTTCAAAAGTAGAATATGTTCAGACTTACGTTCAGATTGTAAAGTTTATTTCAGACAGAAACACTCAGACTCTACTTTAGACAAAACACACTCAGACTTTATATCCAAAACAAGACACAAGTCCAAAACGTGACAAGGTCCAAAACGAGACATAAGTTCAAAACGTAACAGATTTAGAACGAAACATGTTCAAAACAAGACAACTTGATAAAACGTAACATAAGCCCCAAACATATAATGGATACTGATCTGGTTTGAATTTTACATCAAGATAGATTTGATTAACCCAATCTAATTGATTGACAATTGGATCTTGAAAATAAGAACTTTCTAAACGGAGAAACTTTACTTATGGAAATCAAGATTATGTTTGTATGAGCAAGTAGAATCAATTTGGAATTCTATTTTTGTCACTCAATGGCTACTAAATCTTCTAAATACAGATTTGTCCAATTGGTACATTGGAAGAAGATCCTCTAGATGCTGTCTAACGACTAGTTTGGAAATTGAGGAGTATTTAAGGAGATCAATGATCAATGAGCAAGTAAAAGACGGAGTATAAAATTTATAATTTCAAAGTCTGAGCGACATTTGATCATACACTTGTCTTTGATGAGTTTCAACGTTTGTGATCGTGAAAGAAATACCAAAAGAGTGACTAGTGAGATAGTGTGATCTACCACTGAATATTTGCACTCAAAGTTGTAATATCTCGTTAATCGCATAGTGGAATCCAGCCAGAAGGCTGTTAGCGTGGAAGAGTGGACGTAAGCTTGATCTAAGTCGAACCACTATAAATTTCATGTGCAATATTCTATTTCCTTAACTCTTCATATTTAAGTTGTTACATACTCACAAGTTATTTCAGAGGTCCGTTCCATCGTATAACAGAATCTGAACATCTACTAGAAATCTAGTGGCTCGCTTATTAAACTGTAATCCTTATTCAAACTTTGCTCAAAATTTATTTTATTTCGTATTTATTTGTCAATGTTTATTTTAAACACATATTCACCCATTTCTAGGTGTTCATACTAGTATTTTCACATAGTGATAATAGGAACGAAATAACCTCCTCTCTTTTACGAGCTATCACTATTCCATGCAGAGATTGTGTCCTCACCTTGAATCTTTTCTTCCCTCATTCAATGCCCCCTCTTGCATATTCATTTTTCCAACTCACCAAGGCCTTGTCCCATGTCCATCTCATTTGTCGAATGTCCCATCTCTCTCTCTCTCTCTCTCTCTCTAGCCAAGAAAGGGAAAAGGGCCAGAAAGAAATTTCATATCATCATTGTTATATAATTGGAAGTTTTCGTTGAGAGAGAGAGAGAGAGAGAGAGAGAGAGGGGTGATGGGGCCAAAAGATTTGATGTCTTCTTCAGTGGCTGACTGCAACCCACACTTGCACATTCAATAATTTCTATGCCGTGGATACGTCAAGAAATGCGTGAAATGATGTAAAGATTGAATTATGAAACTCCCCTTCAAGGTATCCGGAACAACAAAGTCATGATGGTTATGATGATGGTGCTGGTGATATATTTGGCCACGTGTACGGTGAAGTGCAGTGGCTCGACTGAGATGTGATATCATGCATGATGGTAGGGGTGTCAGAGAATTGTTTTGGTGTTTGTAATAAAGAGTTCAATAAAAAAGAAAACGTGAGGGCAAACCCCTGGATTTGAATGTTTAGTAGCCCTGTTGTCTCTTGTACGATGAATTAGTAATTCTTGACTTTTCACATTCTCTTTTACTTGAGGACTCGAATGTTTTATCGTCGGGGCAAATGTAATCACCCTATCCATTATATATGAACGAAATTTTTCATATAAAATATTCACAAGATGAAATTTGAGGATTGATCATTTACTTATAAATCACTCCATAAGTTTTCTTTTTTCTAATGTCAAATCTAGCGCATTCAAACTAATTTCTACATAAGTGCCATCCCGGTCCAAGTCTGAAGGATATTATTGTAAAATGACATTTTGATGGCTTTCCCTTAATGCAATTAAGTTTGTTCATATTTGTAAAGGAATTTAGTAAAAGTGAGCATCATGAAAATACGTGAAGTATTTAATCAAGAAACACAATAGTTTCATTGCATTAACAGTTTTGTAGGGAATTTAACATCTTAAAGTTTAAAAAATTCTTAATAGAATATGTTTAGTCAGGGTCTTGGAAATAACCTACAATATCTCTAACTGCTAAATGTTCACAGAGTATGGAGCAAATTATGAATATACCCTATTAAGTTTTGATGAGGATTTTCTAATAAGTGCCTCCACAACAAATGTTTAACTAACTATTCAAGGAAAACTTACAACTATTTCATTTACTGTTTTGTCATATTATATGTAGTAAAAATTTTAGAAATAGAAATGATATTCATCAAGTATGTCTTAACAAGTATTCGTGAAGCATAACGACATCGTTACAACCAATTAGTAACGATATCAATAGGACCACACACTCTATTTTGCATAGAATCGACAAATGGAGCATCAGTTTCAAATTGTTGAGATACATTAACTATCAAACACTACCCAAATCCTTTAAATATCAAAGGCTAGTATCAAACATGTTGGAATTCATATCAGATAATTTATAGGTCAATGTTGCAGGAAAAAAAAAGAGAACGAAAAATAAAATTTGAGAATTGATAAATGAGAAAAGTAAACATTGAGTATGAGAATTATACAAATGGTGGACTCTGAGAATTTTAATATTTTCATGTCACATATGCAACGATTATGTTTTTTCATCTACGCAATGAGAAAAAATTTAGTTTCCCTTTTCGAGAAAGAAAGTTTACTAGTCCGTTATTAACTTTATTCACACACAAGTATATTGTACGTGAACATCATATTATAATCGTTATATTTTGGCATTCATGATTTAAACTCGTATGAAAGGAATTACATTAATGAAAGTGTAATTCTTTAAAATGTGGTAAAAGATTGACATAAACAAAACAAAAGAAATGTCGCCTTAAAATGTAATATAAGATTTAGATCAAATGTCTACTGTTTCATATTTGTGATTATCTGGAGGTCATTACCAATTTTAGGCTTTTTCCCTTTTTACTTAGGGCAAGTTTTTGTTATTTAAGGAAAATCTCACTTGGTGCGATTTGCATGAATTCTTGACTTTTCATGGAAACCGGACAAATCTTGGGACAATGTATGATGCGCGATTACTGCACTGTCACTCTTTCGAGAGTAGCGGTGCAGTCAGTTTCACATTTTTCTTTTAAAAAAGAATACTTCGAAAAAACTTGTTAAGGAGACTATCACATCAAATATTAGATGAAAACCATGTCACAAAATTTTATGTCGCCATGTTATGGTGGAAGAAAATGTGCAAGGAACTTTTTCAACAGGTCGTAATATTCTAATTTCATACAAGAAATTTCATTTTAATTAATTATAGAAAGGGAGATTTGTCTCCACTTACCATGTCAACTATTATTGGCATTAATTAGTATTACTTGGGGAGCTGTAGCTTGCTGATCCACGCAACTGTTTCTTATAGGCCCTTCTTCTTTGTTCATTGTATTAATGTCCGTACAGAGCTAATCTCTAGATTGATTTAGTGGTTTCCTTCTTTAGCTGTAGTATAGCTGGTTACATATCAATTAATGCAGATAATGAAGCCAACTACAAATTAATCAATGCACTCTGCATTAACAACTTGTAAAATGGACCTATCCATGGGTAGTTGCACTGGTTGAGAGTCCCTCCCTCATCGTAGAGGTCGAGAGTTCGAAATCCATAATTATTAGCGATTTAAGTGGGGAACTCTAGCGGTGGGTTGCTAGGCTAGTTTCCTCCGAGGTATAGGGGCCCGGCCTTAGGAGCCGTTCGGGCACGGGGGTTCCGTGGCGGAGTCCTTGATTACCAAAAAAAAAAATTGTAAAAGGGCTAAAAGAGCAAACCCTGGAAATATCAAAAGGTGCCCTTCACTAGCCCTCATTTTACTTATTTTAGTGATTTTTTTTTTTTATATTCTGATATAGGTGAGAAAAATATTCTACAAATCAAATAATTCCTTATCAGGAGTGTTGAAATTCTGAAGCTTATTAACTAATGTCTAGGAGCACCTTTTGAGATGTACAAGGTGGAATACTAGGATGTTGACTGTGTGGATATAGTGCAATTTGACAAGCGCCTTCTCTTCAGCCAAGGCCTAATCAGGCGGTGGACACACCCACCAAAATTAATTATTAGGGTTCTTTGCCCTTGCCCAATTGGTGGTCAACCCCTAACATGCTACCAATGATCATTCCCATCGAGAAGGGAAAGCTGAAGAGGACAATTAAGAGCTATCGGCGGTGATGTTTTGAGAAGCCGAGGAACCGGTTACTTTAATTGAAACATGCCTATGTCCTAGGGTTGGATTAGAGTTGTCTCATGAAGGTACAAAAGGGCCCTCACATCTGGATTTGGTCCCAGCTTATTATATGATTTTATATGAACCGGATGCCTATGAGCAATTTTCATCGTGCGGACTTTTTTTTATGCGATCACCAATCAATACTTTCGAAACTGGATTAGTCCAGAAAAAGCATGATTGAAAAGTACCTTGGAGGCGCTCCTTAACATGACTCTTTTGTCTTATGTAATGTCATCCTTGTATGCGCAAACACAATTTGATTTCTAACTTAACACAGTGTTCAGTTTGATCGGTAAATCACTTTGTTTGAGCATGAATATCTTGTGTTTCATGGAATCGACGTAGAGCCTAATGGCCGAAACACCGAAATGAGAAATCGCATGTAGCTCCTCAAGTTGTGACAGATGGGGATCCCGAGAGACCTGAACCTGGGCACATATGATCTTTTGGCGACTCCGAAACGGTAAGATGGTCCTCCTCACAAGTGTGTTCGTCAATAGTAAGTTTCTTGGAACTCAAAGTGGAGGATCAGGCAAATAGGGAAGTTGCTGTGTCGGTCATCTGGGAGAGGTTTGAGTTTGAAACCATTGCAGATTCGTTTGGGAACGCCGATCCAAGAGAGGGACCAGCGTACTTCTAAATCGAGTACGAGAATTTTATCTCTCTTCTCAAGGTAAGTTCACGTGTTCCTCACCCTCCAACATTACTCTCTATCCTATCAGTTCCTAAAACTAGTTTGAAAAAATATTAGCTACACATCAGGACAATTAAATATTGCAAACTGATGCCTTGTAGAATTTTCTTATATTAATTTTCGCCTCGCAAAAAAAAAAAAAAAAAAAAAAAATCCTAAACCGTTGCCCTTATCCAAATCTACCATCCTTCAGCATTTCGTCCAATATTCCATGAAAATGTATATGTATTAACACATGTGGAAGATGACTATAAGACAAATCCAACATGGAGAATGACAGATCACACATGGACTTTTCATGTCAAATTTGTCATTCTCCAAATTGCAGTTGTCCACCACATTTGTGCCACGTATGCATTTTTATGGGATATTGAGCCGAATGCTAATGTATGGTCGATTTGGTCGAGGTATCAATTTGAGATTTTTAATAAGACAAAAATTGATTGGAAGAAAACAAAATGTCACAAGGTACCATTTTGAGATGTTCTTTTGCGAGAAGAACATTAATTTAGGATAAATTTACCATGGAGGTGACGGTTTAGGATGTTTAATAGTATTAACTCTCTTTTCTTTTTAATCATGTTACGATAGCGTGTTGAGAACACCACGAAGAGATTCATCTTATCGATACAAGCACACCTAGACAAGTCATTGATTAGTTTCTAGTAATTAACTTGAGCCAAAAAGGTGACCATATCAGCAATTCAACACGAAACCATCTTCTCCCCTCCAAACCATTGAGGAGCCCGCACCCAGATTTTGACTTTCTTGAACGTTGGCTTCATGTGGTGTTTTGGGAGGGACTCTTGCCAAGCTGCCTATTGGTGGATGAGAGATTATTGGAGATGATTGGTTGTATTGGCATGCAAGTTTGTCAAAGGAGATTTCTGAGAGACTGCGAGGGGAAAAAGTATTGTGGATCTGATCCTCGTTGATCGAATGAAATGATGGGTTCATCTTGATATCATCCCCATGTTTGGACACCCAAAGATGGGGGAAACTTATACTATTCCCAAGTCGCCAGATTTACTTTGAATTTGATGCAATTAGCATTATTGGAGACCCGTCACCAATCTCAAGTAATCAAGCTCAATCCAACTCTTCGAAAAATATACGTAAATCATGACAATAAAGAATCAAAAGGACAATCATGATAACAAACTATAATGTAATATGTATTATACTGTAGCAAATACATTATGCTATAAAATGGCATAGACTCTCACTTGTATCGGCAAAACTTACAATTGTGTTTAATTGATCACACTTTTTGTATCTCTCTACCCTTTCACGGTCATTTGTAATCTTCCAATTTATTGTAACCTGTCAACTATTTACGCTTCAATTACATTGTTTGTATTTATATTTCAATCACGTTGTTTATATTTCAATTGCTGCTTTCTTATAAGACATTTCTCCTCAGATACAGAATATCTGAGGAGATATTCCAGGGACATCTACCTTATATTTATATATTTATATATATATATATATATATATATTAATATATATTTTTGTTGCTATATATTCTTATATATGTGAATGCGAATCCATCTCTCTTTTTTCTCTATAATTAATTTTATCTATAATTAACATCTTTTGGAATCTTTTTTCTTTTTTTGGGTAAAATGTAAGTATCATTTAGCAGATGAAATACGCTTAGGGGCATCCCAGCCTTACAAGTAGTACTGATACTAAAGATGGAGATAGAAAATCTCCGCACGGTAGCCAAAACAACATTAGCTTTGCAAGGTTTAAAATTTTAGTAGAGTGAAGTTCTATCTCTAATGATTTTACGCACCTTAGCCGAAGTAACGTGGATATCATTTAACTTGCTTTGAAAATGTAAAAGATTGTGCTCCATCCAAATACAATAAATGGTTGCTAAGAATGATATCTTGAGGACCCTTGCAGCCAAGTCTTTGTCTCTAATAGCCCTGATCATCCATTGAAATTCATCATTCCATCCTCTTAAAGGATGCCAAATCCCATGTTCTGCTAGGATACTATGCCATGTACTTCCAATGCAATTGCACCGAAAGAACAAATATGTTTTTTCTTCAATATCGATCATATAGAAATTGTTGTAGATATTGACTGAATGTGTCCATCGTGATACAATTTCTACCAAGAAGCTAGCCGATGAAATCTGGTCCAAATTAGGTTACGTCACTCCACAATCGGCCCTACTTGTCAAAGTCTGTCATAAATCTATTTACAACAATATTTAAAACCATATATGACCAAAAGAGCAGGTCTCAACTTAAGAAGACCTCACTAACTCCAGGCCATACTACCATTAATGTTAAGCTACATAACTGGACTGCCGCTGCATTTGGTGCTGTGAACCCCGAAAGAAAATGGATAATTAATGAGGTTCCAAAGCATGTAGCCAAGTAATATTTTGTTCCATAATTTCAGATTGAACAAACCTAGTCCCCCCTCCCTTTTGGATGAGCAAATTACTTACCAAGCGACTTTCTATATATCCAGCTCAATCCAACCAGAACATTCCTCCACCATGTTTTTTTTTTTTTGGGCCCACTTTGTACTCACTTTATTTATGCAGCAAGGGAAAATGAAAACCATGATTATTGATTAGTCAAAATTGCAAACTGCTATTAGGTTAACTTTGTCATGGTTTTCTTAATCAGAATGGTAAGGCCAATCCCACTTTGTTGTGCGATATATATTGGATGGAACATATGGTCCATGAAGGAGCAGAGCAGCCGGTGACAATTCAATTTCTTGGTGATGTCATATTGATAAATTACTGGGCAACGGATTTGTGGGTTTTTGCTGTGACCAATAAATGTGTACATTGCTAGGGTCATAGTCACACGTGAGCTTGCATCACTTCTCTACATTAGTCTTCTTGAATTGAAGGCGACGCCTTAGTACGATTAACATTTGTGTGATGTCACTTCTTCACCTTAGTACGATTAGCATTGATTCATGTACCATATGTCCCGAACCAGCTCAATATAAACAATGTTTGATAGGGCGTATGAGCCTCAACAAGATGATGGACATAAACCCCGCGATCACTCGTATTATGTAGTGGGTTCTACCAAGGAAAGCACGGCGAGTGCAATGGAACACGCAACGACGTCATCGCGAGCCACCACAGTAAAGTGAAACGAATTGACTTGTCATAAGCTGCAAAAGAAGAAGAAGAAGAAAATAAACTGACAACATGTTCACGGAGCGAGCTATTTATATCTTGGCGAATAGCTAAATGCTATTTTTCGTGTACCTATCCGGGAAAATTAAATTGCACGGCTGCTGAAATTATTTTCGGGACCAAAGGGGAGTTAATTTTTGATGCTCCCTTCTGTCTTTTGTGTCTTTTCGTTTAGGTTTTGTCGTGCCACAGGGTAAGCAGGAGCATCAATGACATGAATGGAATCAACAGCTCCCCGATCTGGCGTCATGCATGCCCCCGAAATGGGTCCGGCTTCAGATCCAGGTATTGAAATCAGACAGCACGACTCGAGCTAGGCTAAGGTCCACATTACGTGCAAGGAAGATCACATGCCGACGTCTTCGTCGTCATGCGAAGGCGGACCTTGAGTTGGTGCTGTCCACTGGGTGTTCTTGGTCGGACGAGGAGCACGAGAAGTGGAACGTGAGTTGTCTGTGTGGACTCAAAGCCTCGGTTGGAGCAGAAGTTCTTGTTTGGGATTTGATGATTAGGGGAAGACAAAATACAAGAATACAGTGGGAGAGATTACAGTGTTTTTGAAGGGGATAATTGTCCAGAAATTCCTAGAGCTGTTACACGACAGTTAATTTGACCATAAATCTTTCAATTTATTAATAAACCTTTTTAAAATTTACTAATGTAGTCCTAACCATATTCTTTGAATGTTTAGCTTTGAGCTGAATGGGCACATTTAAAAGGTTTAAGGCTAAATTGGTAAATCCAACTCAAGCCTCGATTAGAGAAGAAGTTCTTGTTTGGGGTTTGATGGTTGGTCCAGAGGTTCAAGAAGCAAAGCAAAATCCATCACTGCATTGGGAAAGATCGTGGTGTTCTTAAAGGAGATGATTATCCGAAAATTCCTAAATCTATTGTATAGTAGTCAATTCAATCATAAACTTTTAATTTGTCAATTTAGTCTTAAATCTGTCAATTAATTTTTAAACCTTTTGAGGATTTGCTAATGTAATCCTAAACCTATTCTTTGGAAATTTAGCCTAAAAGGACTATATTGGCAAATTATCAAAAACTTTAGGACTAAATTGACAAATCATCAAAATGTTTGGGCTAAATTCCTATAACCGAAAAGTTTAGGATTAAATTGATAAAATTCTTTGAAGGTAAAGACTTAGGACTCAATTAACGCAATTAAAAAGTTTATAACTAAATTAACCACTATACAATAGGTTTAGAACTTTTTGAACAATTTTCCCGTTTTTGAAGTATCCTTCTACATTCTTTTATAAGTCCACCATGGAGGGGGGAGAGAGAGATGTGGGCTTGGACTTGTTAGCGGGCCGGCGTGAGTGCTCGTTGTTGAGTACTTGCTAAATCCAAAACATGTTCCAAAACGGTTCAATCTTGAAATGCTCGAAGTCAAAGTCATAAGTAACCCAATTGATCATCCATGTGTGCTAGATATGATTTCATTCATCTTAACATCAGCATACAGGTACACATTCTCTGGCGGAAGAGAATTTCACAACAAATTCCACAAAGCTCTAGTTTTTTCGACATGTGCTGTTGGCCTAATCCAAATAATTTTGCATGCATTTGGTGGGATTTAAATATGTAACTCTTGATTCCTAAATTGAAATTTCCCTAAAGCCTTGATTCTAAATTTGGCTTCCAAGTTTATTTATCCTTGAAATGTTCGCCCGTACATTTGTATAGGGATTTTTTGTGTTAAATATTGCATGCAAGTAATATATTTAAGGCTAACATAAAAAAAAAAAAAAATGCTTAGCAAAATCACAAAAAGCAGATCTTTATCTAAACGTACAATTTTCATCAGAAAATAAAAGTATATATCTTTAATTAGCTTCCAATATCTGGCAAATTGGATGACGGAAGTATTCGCTGTGCATTAGCCTTTTAGAAAGCCACGAGTGGTCTTGAAACCGTCTACACATTAGTTGGCCCATTACTAGTAGGCTCTACATATCATGTTCACGGGTTAATTTACAGGGAAAACACTACTAAAAATCTCAAATTATGTTTGCTATGACAATAATATCCTGAATTTTTTTTTCTTTGTAATATTAAAAATTCCAAATTATGCTCACTAGGACACACTTATTTTAATTATTTCTAGTGATAGAAAGAACCCCAAATTTATAAATATGTGATATATTTATCCTCTGTCAAGGTTTTGTTAAATGATTTTTCAGTCAAAATGTTATATTTATTTTACTTAAATCACGTAGGCACTATGTTGACATTGTTTGCTTTCCAAAACCCATGCTAATTGACAGATTCTTGATAGGTAAATGTGTCACATAAGTACAAGTATTGGATTTTTGGAATCACAGAAAAACATTTAAGGTAAATATGTCACAATTGGCATAATTTAGAGTTTTTCATGACTTTTACCCTAATTCATATGATAATATATCTACAAAATGTTGTATTTTTGTTGAGCATGCTAGAAAGAGGAGAATGGCATCAGTGGTTCTCGTGACTCCTGCTTGAAGTTCCAAATCGTCCTCGTCTATACATGTACTTTCGATTAAGGACAATCGTTGTACCTTTTCTAGGAAAAATATGTAAGCTATTTCATAAGAAGGCGACATAGATACAAAATGCTCATTTGGACAAACAATATACTCGATTCTTTTTTGTTGACTCCTTCGATTTTAGATATGATAATTATGTCGCAAGAATTGTAGACGGACCATTTTCATGTAGTGATTTCTTCTTTTTTTAACTTCTTAGGTCAAAAGATGAACTATTTCAATAATTCTCTCAAACTAAAATTAGAACCAAACGAGACAACAAAGCTAATGTCCTTTTGTCCACATTGATAAATTTTTTTTTTTGTGTTGAAAAGTCATGAGGACGATCGGTGAATCTTTTTAAAGATACGAGACGGGCCTAAATCGATTGAAAGTAGATGGATGATTTTGCATTTCAAGTGACTAGTTGACATCTACTAGTGCCTGTTTTAATTCTTTGAAAAGATGTATGATAAATTCTTGCCACGTTTTAATTTCCAATGCATAATACACAAAAGTGTCAAATCTTGATAACTCGTTGAACAATTATTGCTTCTCGGAAAAGTGAGAAAGTCACCCCCATCCCCTAGAATAAAATAATAATAAAAAAAAAAACATGACCACAAGGTCAGTAATCGCAGAAGAATAATGTCTAATTTTTTCTCTACTTACTTTCTCTCTCTCTCTCTCTCTCTCCCTTCCTTCTCTCGCTTTTAGCTGCATGGAAGTCTGGAGCTTTCCTGCATCTCCGCCTTGTGAGGTGAAATGTGAATTATCCTTTTGCTAGTATGTATTGGACCGAGGCCCAATGCTGTTTTCTTTCCTTTTGTTTTGTTCTTTTTGGAAGGCTTCTTGTTTTCTGTAGTTCTTGGTCCTCTTCAAAGGCATAAGCATGTATTCATGTACCTACATGCAATCCTCTTGAAGTGGGCGTATTGTCATTTACATGAGCATTTGAAATGAAAAGGGTTTACTTTGATTCCAGGTTTAACCATAGAAAACGCATGAAATCCACCCAAGATACCATGTGTAAGTCCATCATACAGTTTTGATCAATCCATGGGTGCCTGATAAGTAACATTCGACAACATCCAATGATTTGAGGGCATCATTGGTCATGACATTTGAAAGGAAGCAAACTTTCCTCCTCGAGCTCTTAACTCTCATATAGGCAACCCCAATTCTTGCATGATCCTAAGTCTTTTAGGGATCAAATCAAATCGAGCTCGAGAAATTGAATGTTGATCTAATGACATAATTGAAAGAACAGAAGCCATCATCGTGTAATTGGCCACTGGTTTCATGGATGAACCAATGACTCGTCATTTTCCAAAACGTGAAGCACAATTCAAAGCTCAAATGTCAAATGCTCATAATAATCCTCAACGACCCCAAGTGGATTATGCTACCGAAGAGCACCATATATCAAGAGATCACCCCAAATCAAGATCAAATATCATTGTGGCCGCAAGTATGGCGACTTTAAATCAGTCAAGACAACATCTTATTATCAAAATCCAGAGAAGAGTACACAGCATTAAGAGACAGGAGCAACTGAACGACAAGCAAGACCAAGGGAAGGGATGCGACCGAAAAGGCCAACAACCATTGAAGTTCTATCTACTAACTGAGCAGATAATTTATTGCCTTATTTTAGCAACCAACTCATCACTTTTTCTTGGCAATGAAGAGACCCCAGCATTGCTCGCTCGATGAACTCCTCATCAGCTTGGCCTTCCAGCCCCCAACTATGTCATTATAGTCTTCCTGCATTTTTTAGGACCGCCAAGGAAACAGAATTTAACACCATAGCAAGTTAATCCAAGGCTTTTTGCAAAGAAGACAAGAAGGTTATGGTGAACATACTTCAGAAAAGTCGCTGATGAATGTATCTTTGTCCTTCTCAACTGCATCTTTAATAAACTGAAAGCACAAGCATGGGATTTGTGTCAGAATGGAAAACAATTTGCACAATGTGGCAACACATGAAATTTATACAGACCTGGTCAGTGCGATCCTCGGCTATGACCTCAGCAAATCCAGCATCCCTAAGCATCTGCATATAGTGAGAAAAAAACAGTTTAAGTAAGCTTGATTTGTTAGGATAAATTAGTTGGTACAAAGCACAATGTTTATGTTAACCATACCTGACCATATGCCTTTACATCGTGGAGATCATACCCTCTTTGCTTGATATATGCTGCGAACTCTGGTGAAGGAGTTCCAGCATGCTTGCAGTAATCGCTAATAAGAACTTTACCTCCAGGCTTCAACCACTTAAAGAAGGACCTGAATAGGGCAGGTTTGTCCTGAAAATAACACAACTTGAAATTAGCACCGAGGATTCATATGCATACTTCTACATAAGAGGTGACGAATTAACAAGAAGTACTCCGCATCCATAAATAATCTCAACCAAAAATGTTTCTCCACGAATCATTATAGATCGAGTGACTTCATTAAATTGCATTAAAAAATGCAAATGACGAAAATAGATAAATAAGTGCCTTGATTTACTAGAGTCTTGAGAGAGAGAGTGAAGTTACTCTTTTTACTTTGGAAAAGAAAACTTACTTGAATATGTAGTATTGTGTAGCCGACTGTAGATCACATCAAATGTATTATCTAGGTAAGTTTTCTTGGTGCAGTCGGCAACCTCAAATTCAACAGAGCATTTGAGTCCAATGGCACGCTCGAGAGCAAAGGAGATCATATTTATGGAAAGATCAATGCCAACGACCTCGACATCAAATTTCTCTGCCATGTAGAAGTCTCCTCCACCAATGCCCCACCCCACATCTAGAACTTTCTGACCAGGCTGGAGTTCCAGCTTTGCCACAAATTCTTTAGTTGTATCAGTTATAAACAATAGTGCTTGAATTAATTAACCAAAGACCAAAGAGAGACCTCACATTTAAGTAATGCCAGAGATTTATCAAATTTGGTCAAGTTCATGGGAAGCCAAGGTGTCTCAAAACATGGAAATAACTAAGCAAAGAAATAGATCTAGTGACATTTGTTTGATTACTATGCATTCGTCAAACTGAAGCATTCTCTTTTCTGTGTCAAACCGGTACTGCCCCCTAGAAATCATAAAGCTAATGTTCCAAACTACTATGTCACATCTGAGAGCATTGGTGATACAGCTTCCTACGAAGATCACTTCACTCTTGATTACTCATCAAAGGACTGATAGGTACAGAACTATTCTAGGCGAAAGCTTCCACTTTCTTAACAGTTGTGGAATGGAGGCAGATATTCATCCTATTTTTAAATATAGTAAGTTCTCCTTGAGTTTTCACACCAAATAAATAAAATTGGATATTAAAATAGATTTTTTTTTCCCCTTCTCTGAAGCATACCAGTTCCGCCTGTGCTCACAAAGCCTAGCCCAAAGACACGCTCATAACGTAGTATGCCACTACACTTATACTGAACATTGTCCAAGAATCGCTGAAAGCCTCTATCGTCCTCTGACTTGACTTTCTGCCATGTCTAGCAAATCTGCATCGAAGATCATGTTTTCTGTGTTATTATCATCATATCTACTATCCACAAAGCTGTAACTGGAAAAAACCAAAAAGATCAAAAAGCTGAAAATCAAGTTTTGTGAGTATCATTTGCCTGATTCTGATTCTTTTTGTTTCTCACATAAGCTCCAATGCACTTGCAACCAGCAAGAGAAAGTTCAAACAGATCTCCAGATGCATCACGCATGTGGCATTCTTTGAAAACCTGCAATAGAATGTGAACAAACTAAAACACCCACTTAACATATCTGCTAAAATATCTAGCATGGATTCTGGAAAAGTAACTTATTTACTTCAAAATGTGTACACTGGAACCAGGCATAGAGGGACTAGAAAAGTTCTACAAATCCCTTGAAAACTTTCTTGAATTTGTGCAACAGAATCATGCATCAAAGCAAGTCTAAAACATATTTATGTCATGTCTCCCCCCTGTTTCTATAGTGGAGAATTTTTTTTTTGAAAATATGGTTTGTACAGAGGGAGCTTTTCGGAGAAACAGAATATGATAAGATTAACAAAAATTTGAGACGCGAATTGGAAATTTTTTTTTTTCAGCAGTATGATCTTTCCAGAGGCAATTCTGATCTGTCAGAACATAAATTGTCAATATCAATGTCTCTCTCTTTTAGAAGCATCGAAAAAACTAATCCAAGGACAAACCTTCGTGTAGAATCTGGGTTCTCGATAATGGGTTGGGTTATGTTTCCTCTTAGAGTCTCCAGATTGATGGAAGCAAGATTCACGGAAAAATATATATCCACCAACCTTCAACCATTTGGTCATCCTTTCAGCCAAATTCTCAACCTGTAACAACACAACATGTGTTTAAAGAATGTAGAGGGAAAAGATCCTTCTTTACTTCAGACGACAAGGGACAAACCTATTCAGCTATGAATATTACACAAAGAGAAGTATAAAACTGGTTGTAACAACAGCACTGGGTTAAAGGTGGCACAAACAAAAGCATAGTCAGCATATAGCCATACAGGCAGCAGTCATGCCTAAATTTAATAACATAGAGCTACTCAACATTTAGGAGCACTAAACTGTACAACATGTACAGGCAGACAAACCATGATGACTACACATAACTGGGAGCCAAATGAGTCTAATAACCGAAGGATATTTTCAAGGGAAACATTCAGAAAGATCTTTCTTCAATCTTAACTAACCACCTAGAAATGAAGAGAAATACAGAATGTGGTCAATCATTACACTGGATCACATATAGAACTTGCGATGATTACTCACAAAAGGTTCTGTCCAGGGGAAGGTACCCCTGATAGTATATTTACAAGATGGACTGACTTCATGGTAAATGATGGTAACCGACTTTCTTACAGGCATGCTCTGTTATCAACAGTTTATGTAGGAAAAGAATACAGGAAGAAAATAACTATCACCTCTGTGTCTGAAAGGTACATAAGCAACCAATTTGAGAATATCAAGTCTACAGAATCTTCTGCAATATTCAGATCCGGGGATGTCACATCAGCACATTGGAACTTGACATTCTTATGATGCCCGTTGATGCTCTCATTCTGTAAAACAAAATTTGAAAAATGCATTCAGACAATCCACGCAATAGAGTACAGTATGGCTCTTTAAGAAATGCATTATCTAAAGCTTTTCATTTAGAGGCACGTTACCTTCTTGATTGCACCATCAATGAAGTCAAGAGCCAAAAGCTGACCAGCTTTCTGGGCTAACTCGCCAGTAAATCGACCAATGCCAGCCCCAAGTTCCAGAACTGTTTTCCCTTCGTATGGTGGGAATAAAGAAAGGATCTACAACCCAACCAGCCATATAAGTTTATGGTAAAAATCATGTGAAGCTAAGCAACACAGAGCAATAAAGCAGACAGCAGGCATTTTGCTCCATTTTAACACTGTTGAATATCCCACTCAGCATGGTTGATGGTGATCATCTCTGTAACACCGACACGGACACGCAACACGCGACACGATATGACACACCACACCACAACACGCTAACACGTCATTTCTTAAAAATAAAGAATTTCGACATGTTCCGACACATTATATATTAAATATATTTTTATATATAAATACATAAATAATAATAATAATAATAATAATAATAATAATAATAATAATAATAATAGCCTAGAATTAATTTACACGAAAAATATTAAATAATATCATTCATTATTTTAATTTGTTACAATAATACACAAAACTTAGAGGAAAAAACATTGTTTAAAGAAAAATGCTGAAATGATATTTTTAAATTTATTTATTTATCATATAGCATTTGACTACAAAAATCCTAGTAATAAATTCACCTTCTTGTCAGTTTTCATTAAATCTTTCATACAAATTGTTAAGTTGGATAATATATAGTGAGAGTTTTACAGATGTATCGGCTTATTATTGTTCGTGATATTAATTTAATTGAATGAAAATTAATTGATGGTAAATTTATCATGAATGTATTGATTTGGGTGACGATTTGAGATAAATTAATCATAATTGTACTAGTTCAGATTTTTTAGTAGTATTATTTTAATAAAAAAAATATATACGTTGAACTATTTGCAAACTGGTCCTTGGACGACGAGAATAGTAAAGGAGAGAAGAGGGGAAGTGGGGAGGAAAAAGCCGTGAAGACTTTAGCTTTCTCGGCTCAGCTACAGCTAGGGGTGGCGCTGGCGGGGCCTTCCTTTCCCCCCCCTCTCTATAAAAGGAACGCATTTGCGGCCAATGCCTCTCACGCCATTCCCATTACCATTCCCCCCGTCGTCGTTCCCGAAACGCACGACAGCAGCGAGAGAGATCCCGTGGCTGATGCAGCAGAGAGGGTGAAAGCACAACCGCAGATCCAGGAGCTTCTCCAGGTGTCGCCTCGCCATTCAGGGCTGCAGTTGATCCCCCACCCCGTAACCTTCCTCTGCCACAATGGCTGCTGCTCAAGGTACCCGCTCCTCTGGCCTCGCTCTGTTTTTTCTTAGTGCTCGGAGATTGTTGGGTCGGCGTTTGTTTCTTTTTGTTTCCGTTTGTTTTAATATTGATGGAGTTTTTTTGGGCTTTGGATCTCGTCAGGAGACGAACGCCAGGTGCCGATCTAGAAAATTCTCCGCCGTCACTCCTCTTGCGAGCCATCTTCGTCCCCAATTTGTAGCCGGGGAATCAAGCTCTGGCGGTTCATCGTCTCCCCTTACGATCGTTATTACAGGCACCGCCCGCTCCTCCCTCTTTTTTTTTTTTTTTTTTTTTCCTTCTTGTGGGTTTTCGTTTTCTCGTCGCCATTTGTCCCAATTTTCGGGCCTTTGTTGGAAAGCTCGAAGCTTGCTCTGTTTTTCTGTCCAATGCTTGTGAAGCGAGAACGACACTGAATCTCGCGGTGCTTTGCTTCCAACTCCGTGTGTTCTTCGCGGGCGATCATTCCGTGTTTGTTTTTTTTTATGTGGTTTCTGGTTTTTTTGGATTGTGCAGAAAAGTTAGTTTCTTTTCGCTTGTTGGTTTTGCAAAATCTTGTTCCTCTATTCTGAATAAACTCTCTCCTCTTTCGTCTCTTTTGTTCCCTTTCAGTTAAATTGAACAAATTCACCATCTGTGGATTCTTGGCGAAAGTGTAATTTTGTTCGATTCTTTCTTGGCTTTCTTGAATAGTATGACTTGTGTGATAAGGTGATCTCATCCTGGATACATATATGACTTTCCTTTTACTGAACTTATTTCTTGCTTTGAAACAATATGTAGAGGATTGATTTTTTGGATGATCTTGATGCATCATCCGTATTGAGGACTACATTCTCTCAGTCTGGGTTTCTGGGTTTGAGGATGCAAATTTGGTTTTACTTTTTAGTGAAACTTTTTGTTCTGGAAAAAATGTAAACCCGGCCCGGCCCACATTATTGCTTTGGGTATTATGCTTTTCGGGTCAGGTCGGGTCGGGTAACGTCAAAACCCGACCCGACCCATTGACAGCCCTATTGATCATGAACTTGAGGTTGATTGAACTTTGATTTGTATTTTGTATTGATCTGTAATTTCGTATCTCTAAGATGGAGTAACTGTTTGAAAATAGACTTCCACACGCCTCAAAGGATATCATTTGGTCATCGGAAAATACCTCTGAAATCCGTCGATTCTGTCGATTCTATAGTAATTTTTAGGTTGATTTGCATCACATTCTGTTTTGTAAATGGCTGATTTGCCTTCATGAACATCAATTAGAGAGAGAGATGGATATCAGAAGGGTCCGCGCCGATGCTTATGTTTATTATGACGGCCTAACGGACGACAAAAAGCGCGCAGTTGAAGGTTTTTTCCAGGAACTAGATGCGGACGAAAGCGGCGACATAAGCATCGGCGAATTCAAGTACTTTCTGAGGCGTGCTGGGTTCCAAAGCGAAGATCTTACTTGGCTCTTTGAGGAGCTCGACGAGAACAACGATGGCGCACTCGATTTTCAAGCATTGCTCACTTTTTTCTATATGCTTGGCCAGGAAGAGTTCAGAGAGCTAATGAACGCCCCTCCAATTAACAACGGATTTAATGGACGGGTAAACATCATATTCGATCTTGATTTTTCTAAATTTCTGAAGGATACTTACTGACTTACTGTCCCTCATATTGTAAAATGATCATCGTTTTCTGCTAAGACGGAAATTAGTTTCTTCTGGTATATGCCGGAACTAAGTTTCAATAAAAGTTAGGTGAACATTCCTCGTCAGAGGTAATTTTTATCGAAATGCAGATTCTAGTGGAGTTTTAATTTCCTCTATCGTGGACTGTTTCGTTATACTATAGCTGCTTGGAATAATCTTGTGAGCCATGTTTGTCAATCTTATGGACGAATCTTATCTTGTGGCAGCGGAGACCTGTCGATCAGGAAGGGCGTGGAATTGGGACCGACTGGTGAGGCTGTTCGCTTGCACAGTTGATAGTCGAATGAGTACGAGCACCGTTGTTTGCTAAACGTTACACGTACGCAAGATCCATCAAATGTAATTAGCATGGAGGTGTGTATAATTAAGATATCCCACATTTGCTTAGCGTCGCGTGCTTCTTCTGGCTCGACAGTGTGTGCTTCTTTTTGCCCTAACGTGACCCAGAGGTTGCGTGTAGCTTTTTGGCCCGCCCTTTTGCTTTTACGAGTTGGTGGTGTTTAATTTATAGTAAATTTAACTTTGTTATTAAAAAAAATGAGCATGTGTATTTAATTTAAATTAGCGTTGATAACCCAAAATTAATTGGAAAAATAAAATAATAGTGAACGAGTCACTTTGTCAAGGTTAGTAATTTATGACCCCAAAAAAAAAAGGTCAGTAATTTCTTTAAAAAGTCTGGCAAATTAATAACAAAAATTGCAATATCGGTACATAACTAACTCAATGGTCAGTCAAGCTAACTTAGGTTGTTTATCTCTAAAAAGTGCTAGGAAATGCAAGGGGTTGCAAAATAGGGCAAATAAAAATCGGTACCTCTATTCTCAAGTTGGTAAACATAAATAAATTGGTCAATGTTTTAAAGTATAGTTAGTAACTCTAAACTAGTTGGTTATTCAGTTTTTCACAAAAGTAGGTAAATATTCCCAGATTCAGGTGGTAATTTCATTTAGAAATTGGGCAAATTCGAAGCTTTGGTACAATATGCAAATAAAAGTTGATAAATTGATACAAAATTGCTATTTTGCAAGTTCAATAATTTCATCAATGTGTTGATAAATCACCAACAAGTTACCTAGAAAAAGGAAGTCGCATCGGCAGATTTCTTTACATATAGCTTTTTGATGCTTTTCAACGCTTATTGAAATTTACTGTAACAAAAAAAAAAAACTATATTGCTGCGAACATGAACAATTTAAGATGAAACAAACTCTGTTGAATAATTAGCATATCAAGCAAGGCATATTTTCGGTGAAATCTGCATATTATGCACTCACTCACACACAATCAGCTATCTCAACCTCAACTGCATCAACATCACACCAAATTCCTACCTGGTTATGGCGCTCTATCTGGAAAATGCCTGTTGCACCCAAAATCCGAGTATTTCTATGGTCCATCTGCAATAATGCCTTGGCGACGAGAGAAAACCTGTATCGACGACACATATTAGACAGTCCTTGCTGCACATTGTGTAAAGAAAGACTCCAGAAACTTTAGAGCATTTACTCTTACTCTGCTCGTGGACTCAACAGGTGTGGAATCATCCCCAGATCCGGATTTCAATCCTTCCCATTAACATCCACCGTCTGGATTCATGGATCGCTTCTACGATTGGGACAGGAAATCGATTACCTCGGCTGGCCTTTATTTCTCATCTTTTGTGGCAGATCTGGCGCGCTCGGAATGCCTTCGTCTTCCGAGGTACTTATCCCAAACCATCTCAAGTTGTAGAAGCAGCACTGACTGGTGCTCAAGCGGATCGATCATCTTCAGCCTCAAATCTGCATCAAAACAGTTTCACACAAACCGATCTCATCTATGGCGTCCTCCAGATCTTGGGGTATTGAAAGTCAATATAGATGGCTCATTTCATCAGGGCAGTAACAAAGGATCGATAGCTTGTATTAGTAGGGATCATCAAGGCCGGCTTACCGATGGGTTTTCCTTAGGGGTAGCGGCCGTCTCTGCTCTTCAGGTTGAGATTCAAGCTCTATCTTTCTCGCTTCGCCATCTTCTGCACCAAGGACTTCAAACAGCAACAGTCGTCGTTGAATCAGACAACCTTACTCTGGTCGAAACTCTGAACAGCCACTCACAGCCGCCATGGACGGATCGCTCTCTCTTCGCAGAGGCAGCTTTCCTCTTAACCCTATTTCCCAATTTCACGCTAGGGTTCTGCTGAAGAGAAGCAAATTCCGTCGCTGACTGGGCTTGCAAGGCCCATAATCGTACCTCTTTGACTTGTAATTGGGCTCTTAATTCGCCCCCTGCTCTCTTGAACTTGTTATGCGCGGATGCACTAGCCGCGGGATGTAAGGGCTTTTCCTCTTAATACTATAAGGGTTTCCGTTAAAAAAAAAAAAGATGAAACAAACTCTAGGAGCAATTTAAAGGTGAGACTTATCTCAAATTGACGTCGCTTCAAGCGATTATTCAAATCGTTTTTCTTTTTCCTTTTTCTGTGGGTTGGGGGGGGCAATTTTACAAACCATAGAGATAATTCAGTTGAATGATCTTCATTTTAATAATATTTTTGTTTGATTTTTTTCTCAAATTTGTCAAATTTTAACCCAATTCAACGGCCTATCACTTATGAATCCAATTCCAAATTGCAATTTATGCGGTCTAGTGCCAAAAAAGTACATATCAGTGTTAAATTTTTTTTTAAGTTATATGTCCTCTTGAACATCAAAATTTACCCCACCAAAAAAGGAAAATCCTTGAACCATGAATAGCACGTAATCACGTGATCTTTTTTTTTTTCCACGATTGTCATTTCTTTGGATGTGGCGCTTTTTCATCATGTGATTCGAACATGAGGGGGCCGACATATGTTAGATAGTGGGTCATATTAAATAATGCGTGGCCTATGTTGTCCTATATGCTCAGCAATCTGCCATAAACTCTTTCCAAATTTTTATATGCCAATAATTGATAATAGCACTTCTAGGTATACCCCTTTAATACCATATTAGAATATCAAGTATAAAAACCTTAAATTATTAAGGGGAAAGAGGTTAGACGTATGCAAGATCCATAGATTGATTCACATGCAAGTGATGCGGAATACCTAAAAGTTATAGATGGTAAGACATTACTAAAGAAAAACGCGAATGCCAGGTTAGCATTATTAAAACATGAGATGGATTGTTTTTAATGGCGAGTGAAGTCAAATCCCAAGTGGTACTTCAAGTCCGCACATCGAAAATTCATTCTAGTAAATCCGCGAGCCATCTTTGCCAAAATATTCACGAACATCAGAGCAACTGAAACTTTCACAAGCAGCTTGGCCTTATTTTAGCAACCAACTCATCACTTTTTCTTGGCAATGAAGAGACCCCAGCATTGCTCGCCCGATGAACTCCTCATCAGCTTGGCCTTCCAGCCCCCAACTATGTCATTATAGTCTTCCTGCATTTTTTAGGACCGCCAAGGAAACAGAATTTAACACCATGGCAAGTTAATCCAAGGCTTTTTGCAAAGAAGACAAGAAGGTTATGGAGAACATACTTCAGAAAAGTCGCTGATGAATGTATCTTTGTCCTTCTCAACAGCATTTAATTCTTTCTCCAGAACTTTAATAAACTGAAAGCACAAGCATGGCTTTGTGTCAGAATGGAAAACAGTTTGCACAATGTGGCAACACATGAAATTTATACAGACCTGGTCAGTACGATCCTCGGCTATGACCTCAGCAAATCCAGCATCCCTAAGCATCTGCAATAGTGAGAAAAAAACAATCTAAGTAAGCTTGATTTGTTAAGGATAAATTAGTTGGTACAAAGCACAATGTTTATGTTAACCATACCTGACCATATGCCTTTACATCGTGGAGATCATACCCTCTTTGCTTGATATATGCTGCGAACTCTGGTGAAGGAGTTCCAGCATGCTTGCAGTAATCACTAATAAGAACTTTACCTCCAGGCTTCAACCACTTAAAGAAGGACCTGAATAGGGCAGGTTTGTCCTGAAAATAACACACAGCTTGAAATTAGCACCAAGGACGCATATGCATACTTCTACATAAGAGGTGACGAATTAACAAGAAGTACTCCGCATCCATAAATAATCTCAACCAAAATGTTTCTCCACAAATCATTATAAATCGAGTGACTTCATTAAATTGCATTAAAAAATGCAAATGACGAAACTAGATAAATAAGTGCCTTGATTTACTAGAGTCTTGAGAGAGAGAGTGAAGTTACTCTTTTTACTTTGGAAAAGAAAACTTACTTGAATATGCAGTATTGTGTCCCGACTGTAGATCACATCAAATGTATTATCTGGGTAACTTTTCTTGGTGCAGTCGGCAACCTCAAATTCAACAGAGCATTTGAGTCCAATGGCACGCTCGAGAGCAAAGGAGATCATATTTATGGAAAGATCAATGCCAACGACCTCGACATCAAATTTCTCTGCCATGTAGAAGTCTCCTCCACCAATGCCACACCCCACATCTAGAACTTTCTGACCAGGCTGGAGTTCCAGCTTTGCCACAAATTCTTTAGTTGTATCTGTTATAAACAATAGTGCTTAAATTAATTAACCAAAGACCAAAGAGAGACCTCACATTTAAGTAATGCCAGAGATTTATCAAATTTGGTCAAGTTCATGGGAAGCCAAGGTGTCTCAACATGGAAATAACTAAGCAAAGAAATAGATCTAGTGACATTTGTTTGATTACTATGCATTCGTCAAACTGAAGCATTCTCTTTTCTGTGTCAAACCGGTACTGCCCCCTAGAAATCATAAAGCTAATGTTCCAAACTACTATGTCACATCTGAGAGCATTGGTGATACAGCTTCCTACAAAGATCACTTCACTCATGATTACTCATCAAAGGACTGATAGGTACATAACTATTCTAGGCGAAAGCTTCCACTTTCTTAACAGTTGTGGAATGGAGGCAGATATTCATCCTATTTTTAAATATAGTAAGTTCTCCTTGAATTTTCACACAAAATAAATAAAATTGAATATTAAAATAGATTTTTTTTTCCCTCTCTGAAGCATACCAATTCCGCCTGTGCTCACAAAGCCTAGCCCAAAGACACGCTCATAACGTAGTATGCCACTACACTTATACTGAACATTGTCCAAGAATCGCTGAAAGCCTCTATCGTCCTCTGACTTGACTTTCTGCCATGTCCAGCAAATCTGCATCAAAGATCATGTTTTCTGTGTTATTATCATCATATCTACTATCCACAAAGCTGTAACTGGAAAAAACCAAAAAGATCAAAAAGCTGAAAATCAAGTTTTGTGAGTATCATTTGCCTGATTCTGATTCTTTTTGTTTCTCACATAAGCTCCAATGCACTTGCAACCAGCAAGAGAAAGTTCAAACAGATCTCCAGATGCATCACGCATGTAGCATTCCTTGAAAACCTGCAATAGAATGTGAACAAACTAAAACACCCACTAACATATCCGCTAAAATATCTAGCATGGATTCTGGAAAAGTAACTTATTTACTTCAAAATGTGTACACTGGAACCAGGCATAGAGGGACTAGAAAAGTTCTACAAATCCCTTGAAAAATTTCTTGAATTTGTGCAACAGAATCATGCATCAAAGCAAGTCTAAAACATATTTACGTCATGTCTCCCCCCTGTTTTTATAGTGAAGAATTTTTTTTGAAAATATGGTTTGTACAGAGGGAGCTTTTCGGAGAAAAAGAATATGATAAGATTAACAAAAATTTGAGACGCAAATTGGAATTTTTTTTTTCAGCAATATGATCTTTCCAGAGGCAATTCTGATCTGTCAGAACATAAATTGTCAATATCAATGTCTTCCTCTTTTAGAAGCATCGAAAAAACTAATCAAGGACAAACCTTCGTGTAGAATCTGGGTTCTCGATAATGGGTTGGGTTAGATTTCCTCTTAGAGTCTCCGGATTGATGGAAGCAAGATTCACGGAAAAATATATATCCACCAACCTTCAACCATTTGGTCATCCTTTCAGCCAAATTCTCAACCTGTAACAACACAACACGTGTTTAAAGAATGTAGAGGGAAAAGATATAATCCTTCTTTACTTCAGACGACAAGGGACAAACCTATTCAGCTATGAATATTACACAAAGAGAGGTATAAAACTGGTTGTCACAACAGCACTGGGTTAAAGGTGGCACAAACAAAAGCATAGTCAACATATGGCCATACAGGCAGCAGTCATGCCTAAATTTAATAACATAGAGCTACTCGACATTTAGGAGCACTAAACTGTACAACATGTAAAGGCAGACAAACCATGGTGACTACACATAACTGGGAACCAAATGAGTCTAATAACCGAAGGATATTTTCAAGGGAAACATTCAGAAAGATCTTTCTTCAATTTTTACCTAACCACCTAGAAATGAAGAGAAATACAGAATGTGGTCAATCATTACACTGGATCACTATAGAACTTGCGATGATTACTCACAAAAAGTTCTGTCCAGGGGAAAATACCCCTGATAGTATTTTTACAAGATGGACTGACTTCATGGTAAATGATGGTAACCGACTTTCTTACTGCAGGCATGCTCTGTTATCAACAGTTTATGTAGGAAAAGAATACATGAAGAAAATAACTATCACCTCTGTGTCTGAAAGGTACATAAGCAACCAATTTGAGAATATCAAGTCTACAGAATCTTCTGCAATATTCAGATCCGGGGATGTCACATCAGCACATTGGAACTTGACATTCTTATGATGCCCGTTGATACTCTCATTCTGTAAAACAAAATTTGAAAAATGCATTCAGACAATCCACGCAATAGAGTACAGTATGGCTCTTTAAGAAATGCATTATCTAAAGCTTTTCATTTAGAGGCACGTTACCTTCTTGATTGCACCATCAATGAAGTCAAGAGCCAGAAGCTGACCAGCTTTCTGGGCTAACTCGCCAGTAAATCGACCAATGCCAGCCCCAAGTTCCAGAACTGTTTTCCCTTCGTATGGTGGGAGTAAAGAAAGGATCTACAACCCAACCAGCCATATAAGTTTAATGTAAAAATCATGTGAAGCTAAGCAACACAGAGCAATAAAGCAGACAGCAGGCATTTTGCTCCATTTTAACACTGTTGAATATCCCACTCAGCATGGTTGATGGTGATCATAGCGTTCTTTTATCCAGCAAAGTTGGTCCAGCTGGACATGACTACCGTTGTGGCTGCCACCTCAAGTCAACAAATACATGGAGAAAAACCCATCTCTTGGATGATTGTGAGCATAGCTGCTTGAGTTGCTCGAGTGAAGTATTTTCTTTATGTGAATATTCACACGTTTATTCTTTCCCCATATTATTAAACCGAGGAATTGAAGATGATTAATCTCACATTGTAGTTCAATTCAACACAAGCAAGTATTGTTCTTTCTTTATTCTTTTTGGGTTGTGAAAGCAAAGTTGCCCAGTTTTACCAGGATTAGAGACAGAAGTAGATTCTTTATCCTTTAAAGTATAAGGTATGGAAAAGTTCCACCCAAATCCAATAAGTGTTAATGGAGCAACGGGAGCCCAATCCTCAAATGCCTGTATGATGTGTATAACAGAGCCCAGTGAACAAAGTTGCCTTCCTTTTTCCCAAAGAAAAAGAACAACCTCAAGTTACTGGCAAAATCTCCGCCTGCAAGGGGATTATTATAGTCCCTAGGATTGAGTACTGTCCGGTAAAAATTGTCCGCTTGAAGCTGTCACGCCTAATGGCAACATGTCCAACAGCCTCCAGGGTGCATTGTCGATTTTTTCAGCAACAGTAGTAATAATAATAAAGATAATAACAAAACAAAGGGAGATAAAAGGAAGAGAATCCTTGTCTCTAAAGCAAAGAACCAAATGGAGACATCAACCGAAACCTTCACAGTGACAATTGCCTTGGAGATTCCGACGAACATTACGAGGGCGTCGTCGTCAGAACCACAAAACCGACGACAGCCCATTTCCACCCACACGACTAAAACTCAAACCGCCACCGTTTCAAGAGAGGAGAGAGATAGTGCAGATGGGTTACCTCAGGACGCTCTTCTTTGTCGAGATCCGAAGCTTTGGAATCGAGCATCATGGCCTCGACGGTCAGGCTCGCCGAGTGCTCGGCCCAGTAGCTCTTCTGCACGTGGCGTTCGTCTCCTGACGAGATCCAAAGCCCAAAAGCTCCATCAACATTAAAACAAACGGGAAAAAACAAACAAACAAACGCCGACCCAACAATCTCCGAGCACAAAGAAAAAAACAGAGCGAGGCCAGAGGAGCGGGTACCTTGAGCAGCAGCCATTGTGGCAGAGGAAGGTTGGAGGCAGAATGAGAGCTCTTAGGGAGGTGCGGGAGGTTACGGGGGGCGAGGGTGGAGCGGTGGAGGCTCAACTGCAGCCCTGAATGGCGAGGCGACACCTAGAGAAGCTCCTGGATCTGCGGTTGTGCGCTCTCCCTCTCTGCCGCATCAGCCACGCGATCTCTTTCTCTCTCGCTGCTGCCGTGCGTCTCAGGAACGACGATGGGGGGAATGGGAATGGTGTGAGAGACATTGGCCGCAAACGAGTTCCTTTTATAGAGAGCGGGGGGAAAAGCCAGCCAAAGTCTTTCCGAGAAAGCCAAAGTCTTTACCGATTTTTCCTCCCCACTTCCCCTCTTCTCTCCGTCTCTCTCTCTCCTTTACTATTCTCGTCGTCCAATACCCGTTAGCAAATAGTTCAACGTATATATATTTTTTTATTAAAATAATACTATTAAAAAAATCCCAAACTAGTACAGTTACGATTAATTTATCTCAAATCGCCACCCAAATCAATACATTTGTGATGAATTTATTCCCCTCTGGTTAATTTCCATTGAATTGAATTAATATTATGAACAATAATAAGTGATACATATGTGAAACTCCTACTATGTGTTATCCAACTTAATAATTTGTCTGAAAAATTTAGCGGAAATTGACAAAAGGGTAAATTTATCACTAGAATTTTTATGGTTAAAGAATTAATTTAGGATAAATTTATTACATGTGTACTAGTTTTGAGTTTTTCATGATATTAAGCCTTATCTTTATCAACTTGTTTTTGCTAAAAAATCGCCTATCAAAGTGATTTTACGTATTCATTTCCCTTGGACGGTTTTTTCTTATTTTTTGCAATCGTTATCGAGTTCCTAAATTTTTACATTAATATATAGTAGAACTAGATATTTCACTTTTATGTTGTTTAGAAGAGGAAGATTAATGTGAAGTGGGATAGAATTGAATTAATAGTTACTTAAATATATATTTCATGCTCCTAATTAGTACTAAAAAGACCTCTCCAATGGAAAACCTCTTATCAAAACCCACATTCATTAAGAAAAAGCAGTGACGGTCAATTATCATGTAGAACCTTTATGTGAGACTCACGTGATCAAATAGTTATGACAAATATAATTCATGTGAACCTTGATCCAAACAAAAACGTGCCAACTAAATTGTACTAAATGCGTGACTTGATGACAGTGTGGGTTCTAGTGGAATAAAGTCATGCTCTAAGTAGGCTTCTAAGATGGTGAAATTTAGTGAAGGAGGGCTGGAGGTGGAGCAAATCGCATGTCTAATTGAATCATAATCCTTAGACAAACATGACCATGGGTTGGTAGCTGATAGGCTTTTGTCCAATCGACCTACACCAGAATGACCTGGAAGCACTTTTGGGCGAGTCTAGACAAAGTTATGTGTTTTTTCATGATGAGTGGGCCTAGGTAATATTTTGAGTTTAGGCTTGCTCATTGATTAAATTTATTAAAAAAGATATATATTGATATCGACGAATGCACTAATGCCTTAAGTGTGAGAGGTTATAACATCTTGAGTTGCATACTAGATGGAAGAAACCTCATGCAATGATTCAAAAGTGAGATTCATTTCAAAAATGGTCCAGACTTCAAGCAATTATTTGAATAGCTAAGGTGGAGGGGTGGGTTTCTTTCTTCATCAATATTTTAGAAATTGTACGAGATTATTCGATTCAACCAATTTCATTCATTATTAATTCAATCTTCATTTTAATACTCTTTCCATTTGATTTTTCCTCAAATTTGTTGAATTTAACCTGATCGGCTTACCACTTAGGAATCCAATTCTAAATTGTAATAAAAATAGAATAATGCTAAAAAATTGTGAAAATTTACAAGTCTATCACCATAAAGTATATGTCAATGAGTTAAGCGTTGTGTTTTAAAGTTAAATGTCTACTTGAACATCAAAATTTACAACACCCCCCTCCCCCCCAATTTTTTTTTCCTTGATGAACTTGAACTTTGGGTGTAATCATGAATTACACGTAGTCATATTATCTATTTTTACATGAATATCAAATGGGCGTAATCATGAATTACATGTAGTCACATTATCTATTTTTACACGAATATCAAACTCTTTTGATGTACTACCTTTTTATCATGTGATTCGTACATGAAGGGTTGACATTGTTAGATGGAGGGTCATATTAAATAAGGTGAGGCCTATGTTGTCCTATATACGCAGCTATCTGCCACGAACTCTTTCCAATATTTTATTCGCCAACAATTGACAATAGTACATCTATTTTTTTTTTTTTTTGGTTAGAAAAAAATTGTACATCTGGTTAAACACAAAAGTTAAGGACCATTTTATAAAGTGATTAATAATAAATTGGGAGCAAACATGCTCCAATATGATGTTAAAATATCCAACATGAAAACTTAAAGATTATTAGGTGGAGGCAGGTTATGTTAAAACTAATAAGTCGGATCGAAAATATTTCAATTCAAATTAGTCAATTTTCATGTAATACAAATTTATTGACCCATATTTCAAACTCAACTCATATCAATTCATACTTGACTTAACTCATATCGTTAAAATATGTTTATATTTAACTCAATCTAGGAAAATTCGTACCCAAACTAATATGAGTGCACGGAGTAAGCGAGCATGGGATCAAATGAGGTAAAAAGAGAGTAAAGATATAAACACCGAGATAGGTTGGGTCTAAATAAGTTATAGACCCATTTCATACTCATTACATTTTTGGTTTTACCATTTGTAACAAATCTATGACCCATTTACTGAATATAATTAACATATAATAACCTAGACTATCAAAATGAGTTAAGAACTGAATTTATGACCTATTTTGACAGGTCTAAAAGTCACCGATTGATTTTTAATTAATAATGAAAAAGAAAATGAATCGTTCTTGGCAATACGTGTGGAATGATGATAATAAACAATCTCATGCGTGGCTGGAATCATTTTTGTCCGCATTCGGGTCATATTAAAGTCCTATATATTTCATATTTCCAACCTCGTCTTAATCGCAAGATTAATTTAAAAAATAAATCTCCTTAATCCTATATCTAATCAGCTGCTTAGCGAGAACACGAACCTCATGCCTAGCTCACACAGTAACATCGCTTAATGTTATCGATTACGTATGGTTTTCCTTGAATCCCATAATATAGAATATGAACTTATTTCACTTGTATGTTGTTCAAAAGAGGAAGATTCATGTGAAATAGGATTGAAGTAAATTAATAATTACTACTAAAATATATATTCCAATATCACACAGATGAAAATGTTATGCTTCCGATTAGAATTAGAAAGACCACTCTAATGAGAAAAACTCTCATTAGAACTTGTATCCATGAACAAAAAGCAAATCAAAGTCGTTGATCACATAGGACCAACATGTGAGATTCACATGATCAAATGGCAAACTTGATCCATGTGGACCTGTCTCCAAACAAGAATGTGCCATTTAAATGCTAGTAAATGTGTGACACTAGGATGGATTGGGCCCTAGTAAAAAAAAGCCATGCTCCAAACAGATTTATAGGGGGGGAAGGAGGGAAGGAGATGGAGTGAATCGCCCATCTAATTGAGGTGTAATCCTTAAATAAACCCAATCATGACCCTCGCAGCTTGAGGGCCTACGCCAGGACTCGAAAGCAGTTTTAGGCGAGTCTAGATAAGGGTCTATAGTTTTTCCCCCTTACGTTTCTTATAACCACAAGGCCGGCCAGGTTCACCTCGACTTGCATTTTGCTTATATAATTTTTTTTCGTGATGGGCTGGCGTAGGTAATATTTTAAGCTCGGAATTACAAACTGATCAAATCTATTAGCAAGCATTATGTGTTGACATAGACAATGCCTTAAGTGTGAGAGCTTATAACATCTTGGGTCATATATAAGATGCAAGAAACCTTTAGGAGTGATTTAAAAGTGAGACTCATCTCCAAATGGTGTCGCTCCAAGCAATTTATTCAAATCATTTTTTTCTTCTTATATATATTTTTAATTTTTTTGGAGAGGAGGACAAGAGATTTCTTTCTACATTAGTATATTGAAAATTGCACGAGATAATCCAGTTCAATCGATTTGATTGGTCATTAATTCGATCTTCATTTTAATAATATCTCTTTGATTTTTTTCTCAAATTTGTCAGATTTCAACCCAATTCAACAGCCTATCATTTATTAATCCGATTCCAAATTACAATAAAAAAAGAATTATGAAAATCTACGAGGTCCAGCACAGAAAAGCATATATCAATGTGTTAAGAGTTGTGTTTTTTTTTTTAGTTATATGTCTTCTTGAACATCAAAATTTACCCTACTGCAAAAAAAGAAGAAAATCCTTGAATTTGAATGGGATAACCATATATTTCACGTAATCACATGATCTATTTTTACACGAATGTGATTTCTCGATGTTCCACTTTTTCATCATGTGATTCTGACATGGAGGGGGCTGACATATGTTGGGTGCTGGGTCATATTAAATAATGTGAGGTCTGTGTGTCCTCTATGCTCAGCTATCTGCCTTTTTTTTTTTTTTTAAATTTATGCAGCTATCTGCCATTAACTCTTTCTAATAATTCATTTGCCAATAATTGATAATAGCAATTCTAGCTAGACACAGAAATTAAGGACCATATTCTGGGAAAGGGACGTGCTTTAAGACCATATTAGAATATCAAATGTAATAACCTTAAATCATTAAGTGAAAAGAGGTTAGACGTATACAAAATCCATTAATTGAACCATATACCTAAACATCATAAATGGATAGACATTGCCCACGTAAAACTCAAATGGGAAACCAGGTTAGCATTATGAAAACATGAGATTATATTATTTTTAATGGAGAATGAAGTCGGATCCCCACGTATTACTTCAAATCTACACATAAAAAATTCATTCTAGTAAATCCATGAGCTGCCTTTTGCCAAGATATTTATGGACCCTAGAGCAATTGGAACTTTCACAAGCAGCTCAATACATCTATATGCACTGGTTAGGACTTCTTACCCATCAAGCAATTCATCTCCGAGTGATCTTAAGTGTAGATGACAGAATCGATTCCATGCAATGCAAAAGATGATAGGGTGTCATTTCAATAAGTGGATCACCTTCCGCCTTTGCCGAGATATTTATGGACCCCCATCAAGCAGCTCAATACATCCATCTCCGAGTGATCTTAAATGTCAGATGACTTAAGTGTGATGATAGAATCGATTCCATGCAAAAGATGAGGGTCATTTAATCAATGGGTCACCTTCAACGTCCAATAATGTTATGAAACATTACTTCATACATCAACTTTTTGAGAATTCTTTTTAGCCGATAACATTTTCGGAAACCTTTTTTTTTTTGGTCAACTCTTTTCATAAAATTAGCAATCGGCTTTTCAACTCGGGAAGCAGCGAAGGGCCAAAGATGGTAAATAGGGCGGGGAGGAAGGTTCACGGGAACCGGCGAATGCAAGATCCATTGATTGACCCATGTGCAAGTGATCGGAATACATAAATGTCGCAGATGGAAAGACTGCCGAAGTAAAACGCGAATGAGAAACCGGGTTAGCATTATGAAAACGCGAGATGGATTATTTTTAATGGCCAGCGAAGCCGGATCTCACATGATACTTTGAGTCTGCAAATTCATTCTAGTAATCCACGAGCCGTCTCTACCGAAATATTTACGAATACTGAATCCGCCTCTATCGAAATATTTACAAATATTGAAGCAATTGGATCTTTACAAGCAGCTCAATATGTCTATATGCGCCAATCGGGCTTGGGACTTCTTAACCATCAAGCAATTCATCTTTGAACAATTTTATGGAATATAAAAGACAATAAAATGTCATTTCAATAAGTGGGTCACATTCAACCTCCAATAATATTATGAAACATGCCTTCATACATCAACTTTTTGTAAACTTCTTTTTTTTTTGGTCCAATAACTTTTTGGAAACTTTTTTTCTCTTTTTGTAAACTTAGCAATAGGCTAGGTCGGACCCATCAAACACTTCATCTTTGAGCGATTTTATACAATGCAAAAGACAATAAATTGTCATTTCAATAAATGAGTTACGTTCAACGTCCAATAATGTTATAAAACATCCCTTCATACATCCACTTTTCACAAACTTCTTTTTTTGGTCGGTAACCTTTTGGATTTTTATTTTTTTTCTGTAGTTATTTTCATAAACTTAGCAATCGGCCTTTTTCGAGCCGGGAAGCCGCGAGGGGCCTAAGACGGCAAAAAGGACGGGGAAGAAAGGTCACGAAAATCGGCGAATCCGCCACGTGACGTCCTTTTTGTCGCCGTCCACCCACCAACCTTCGTCGCTATTTCCCTTCGCCCCCTAAAATCTTGAAAAGTCGCCAGTCAATAATTTTAAATTATCAATCAGGAAAAAAAGAAAATGAATCGTCCTTGGCCACATCCGCGGAATGACGACAATAAACAATCTCCCAATAGAGGCTCGAATCTTTTTTGTCCGCATTCGGGCCGTATTAAAGTCCTAGATTTTTCCCAGCGTACATTGATCCTGATATTAAATTAAGAAAAGAATCAGCTGCTTGGCGAGAGCGCGAATCTCTTGCCTGAGATCACACGTCCATGTAAGATTAAAGAAATTCATGTGTGACGTACTGACTAATCATATCACGCCTAATAAACGGTGCACCCATCCAATGAGTGAGTCGTGTCGAAAATGATCCTCCAATTAATCCATTTAACCTATCTCAATTCATTATCATGCATATTCAACTCATATTTGACTTGATTTAATCCATATTAATTAAATTTAGAAAAAATCATAACTGAGGTGAGATTGATGAGCGAGCGAGCATGATATCAAGTGAGGTCGAGAGAATTATAGATATGAGTAGTGTCCAAATAAATTATAAATCTATTAAACACCCATATTATTTTAGGTTTTACCATTCTAAATTATTTAGTGAATATAATTCACTCATATAACAACTCAAGTCATCATATATGGCTTTAGAAATTGGTCTATAACCTATTTTGATAAGATATATATTATTGGACTTCCCCATCAACTTTACTTTTTATTTTTTTATTTTTAAAAAAGCTCACACACATGTAAAATCACGGACTGATCATTAAAGATTTCAAACTGATGCCTCCTAATACATTTAGCTCAAACTAATTTCCATCTCAAAGACTCACAATCAGCATAAACAATTTTTGGTCTTGTGAATAATCCAAAATTGTATACTCAACGCAAGTCTACTATTTGGGATTTGATGTGGAAGGTAGATTTTGGATTAAGGGTACTCGTTTGAGATTTTTCATAAGATCAAAATTAATTTGTGATAAATGTATCATGAGATTCTCAATTTGAGATTTTCAACGAGACAAAAATTAGTGTGTGGTAGGTGTGTCGTGGACCACCGGTTTGAGATTTTTAATGACAAAAACTCTATAATTGACTCGTTCTTTAATGCATGATTATAAATAGCGAGGAAGGGCCCACGAGTTTCTTGGAGTTAAAGGACGAAAATAATTCAGAACAAGGAAATGGTTTGTATAAATAAGCTTTAATTATTATTATTTTAAATCGGGATTAGATCTGGAGTGGTGATTTGCGATTAGTGCCCGAGATACTCAAATGATTCAGTGGGTCCCCCCTTAGGTCGGCCACCCACGTGATTATTTTAATGGATGGTCTCCGTTCTCCGCTCACCGGTGAGGTTGTCCGGTTGCCGCCCGATTCAATGATTCGTCCGATTCCCCCGGCCCACCTGAATTTTAGGGAAAAGGCCAAGTGCTCATTATTTGAGTGGGTGCGTCTGGTAGCTCAAAAAAGAAAAGCAAAAAAAAAAAAAAAAAAAAATTTAATTGGAATTTTGATTTTTTAATTGAAATTATGATTTTTTTAATTTATTCGATATGATCTATGAATTTTTTTATATATATTTTAACTAATTATTAAATTATATGAAAATGTTCGATATCGACATTCAATTAATTAAGTTAAGGAATAACGTTGAATATTTTCATTTGGTCCATTGATTAGTTAGAACATGTATCGAAAATTCATGAACCACATTGAATAGATTAAAATTTTAAAGACCACATCATACTAAAATTTAGGGACCATTCATGTCGTTATCATGGAAAAAGAAAATGTCATTTTCTATAAATAAATCATTCTTTTATTTGCATAAAATTTTGTGGCATCAGAAATTATTGTTTCGATATGTTAATGGAGGATCGAGAGATACGACGATGAAGTTTGGTGATTTAATGATTGGGAGGAGTGAAAGTAAGGCTTTAAATAAGTGGATGAAATCGATCGCTAACTATAATTCGCACATCACGCGATTTGTGAATTGGTCGTGCTAATGTTAGTATGCTTAACGAGTGCCTACCGAAACAGATGATCTGCTTCATTCAAAAGAAATTAAAGGGGAAAAAAAGGACCATGCAAAAAAAGAAAAGAATAAATCATAGGTAAGAGTTTCTTATATAAAAATAGAAAATGGTAGATCTGATTTTGCTATTTTATTTATTTTTTCTGAAAAAAGTTTGATAGATCCCCATGCAATAAAATATATTGGGCACATATCCCAAGCTCAAAATTTATCTGGTATTTTTATTTTTATATTTTCGAAAAAGAGATGATAGATCCCCATGCAATAATATAATTGGTACGATTCCTAAGCTCAAAACTTATATTAAACAAAAATAAGGAAAAAAAAAACAAAAAACAAAAGTTAACCAGAAGATGTCCCCTTGAGATGCGTGGGGTTGCTCTGATTTCAGCGAATCAAGAAGATGATATTGTGCCCCACCAAACTTCAACAGAATTACCGCCCCAAAAAAAAGGAAAAGACTTTAAAAATTTATAACCCAAAGATAAATTAGTATCATACAAAACTCCAAATTGATATACTTATAACAAATTTATCCCACATTTTTTTTTTTTTAACAATCAAAAACTCTATATTGATACACATAGGATAAATTTACCTCAAATGGCCACAGAAAACGTTAAATTGGCTCATTTGCAATAGATTTATCCAAAATTAATTTTTTTGACTGTCAAAAATCTAACGTAACAAATATACTTTCCGTTAAATTGTATTAATATTCAAAAAAATACAAACTATAACAAACGGAGAATAAAATCTTACACTAGTCAATTGTTACGCGTTATCCAACTCAATATTTTGATAGTAAAATTTAATAGAAACTAAGATATGGTAAATTTATCAGAAATGTATTAGTTCAGGGTAAATTATCAAAAGTGAACCAGTTTGTGATTTTTTTTGATAAATTTGTCACAAGTGTACCAATTTAAAGTTTTTCATAATATTAACTAAAAAAATCAACAAATTAGAATTTTAAAGTCATTATATGAAAAATGAAGAGACAATTCCATTTCCATATGCATACTCCCAAGATTAATAATTTACGTTGACATAAGTTTAATTCAAGGATTACATTTACATCGAGTCAGGGCTGCTCGCTCTAATCGCCAATGATGATATGATTTTTCGATCCAAAGTATTGCCTTCGATGATTTCTATTTTGCATAGCCGAAAGGTAAGATGTTATAATATTATAAAAAGTTTAATAGGGATTTTTTTTTTTTTTTTTTTTTTTTCAAGCTACCCTGCAGTGCTCAGACTATCCACCGCTCTAACTTCAACACACCGCGATAAGAGTCTCCGCAGGCGGAGCTAGTCTTCGATTCATGCCGCGACCCGGTCCCGTTTCGTCAAAACTTCTTTTGTGACGAAATACTTTTTATTGAAAGTTGTTCTTCGGTTCTTATTTGAAGAAGATAGGTTCTGCCGATTCCAAATGGAAAATATCACAAGTAAGAAGGAAATCAATTTAACTTTCAACAAAACTGTATAAACACAAATCGTGCCAGAATTAATGGACGACAGGACTGAAAATTCAAACTCTACAATGGAATGTAAATAAACTATGCTAGGATTTAGTTGACAACAAAGTTTGAGAAGGCAAAAATGCTATATCAAAATTTAATTGACGATTTGATGCCCAGATAAAAGATATACGCTGAAATTTAATTGACAACACGAGTCTGAAAAATAAAAGTACAGTGTAGGTAAATAAAGATAATTGAAAGATAATAAATTTTTTTGATTTGTGTTATTTATAATGGTTGTGCCATAACCACCTTTGAGCAATTCTCCTGTAGTTGCAGCCACGACCCTTTATGTCTAAAAATTTTGTACCCATATTCTCATGATGCCATGATGTTAGTTTAGATGGTTGTTTATTTAAAAGCACATGCTAGTTACTCCATAACCTTGATTACTCAATTCTTTAGGGCCTATTTGGCAACATTTATATTCTTTTGGTTTTCTATCCTTTTGCTCTTAAGAATAGAAAAATAATATAAATCGATTTGGTAACGTCAATTAATTTTTTTATTATTCGGACTAGAAAAGTGATCGGAGAATAGATTTAGAATAAGAAGAAGAAGTATAAAAAAGTAAATTTTTGTTTATGAGAACAATTTTAGAAATAAATTATTTTTTTTTTATTTTTTCTCTTCTTCTTCCTTGCCGCTTGTCGCTCCTTCGCCATTGCCCTTTTGTTGTACGGCCATTGTCTGGCCACCATTGGCCATCGATCGCTGCCGCCTCCGACCATTGATCATAGACTATTGATTGGTGGTAATGGCGATAGTCGGTTGATCGATGAGTGGTGGTAAGAAAGAAAAAAAGTACAAAACAAAAAAATCTTAAAAAATATTTAAAAAGGTAAAATAAATTTAACATTTAAAAAAATTATAAATAATATCAAATGCATTCTATTATTTTTTATTCCAAAAATAGAAATTTTATCTAGTTATCAAACAAGTTCTTTTATTTAGAAATTATTTTGAGAAAAAAATAAAAAAACTATTTTTAAAACCAAATTATGCTTTAAAATAGAAGCATTATCAAACAGATTGTCAATGGCTTTAAACTTGTTATTGCGCCTCGGGATCCTTTCTATCCTTTCCCAAGCTCAAAACTTATATTAAACAAAGCCAGAAGATGTCCCCTCGAGATGCGTGGAGTTGCTTTGATTTCAGCGAATCAAGAAGATAATATTTTGCCCACGTAACTTCAACAAATTTTGATATAAAAAAATAAAAACTTCAACAAATTAGGTTTCTAGAGTTATTATATGGAAAGCGAAGAGAAAATTCAATTTCCATATGCATACCCCCAAGATAAATAATTTACATTGACTTAAGTTTATTCAAGGATTACATTTACATTAAGTCAGGGTCATTTGCCTTAATCGCCGATGATCATATGATTTTCTAATATAAACTATTGCATTCGATAAATTCTATTTTGAATAGCTGAAAAGTAAGATATGAGAATATTATAAAAAAGTTAATAGGGGATTTTTCTTTTCGCAATTTTAACTTCCCCACAGTGCTCGTACTATTCATCGCTCTAACTGCAACACACCCCAATAAGAGTCTCCTAAGGAGGAGCTAGTCTTCGATCCATATTGCGATTTGGACCTATTTTGCAAGAACTTCTCCTGTGATGAAATACCCTTTATCAAGAGTAGTTCTTTAGTTCTTATTTGAAAAATATGAGTTCTGTGTCGATCTGGATAAAAAATATCACAAGTATTAAGGAAATTAACAACTTTACTTTCGGCAAAATTGTACAAACATAGATTGTATTGGAATTTAATCGATGAGAGGATTTCAAAAATACAGACTCTATAATGAAACCAAATGTAAACAAACTATGATGAAATTTAATTGACAACGGAGCTTGACAACATGAAGATGCTATGTTGAAATTTAATCAATGACATGGAATCCATATAAAGATATGACACAAAGTTTGAAAGATAAAAGTACAGTGCGGGAAAAAAGATAATTGAAAGATTTATTTGATCTTAAAGATAATTTGTTTGATTTGTACTATTTATTATGGTTGTGCCCATGTTATTGTATTGCCAGTTGCTTCATAACCTTGATTACTCAGTTCTTTAGTGGCTTTAAACTTGTTACTGCGCCTTGAGGCCCTTTCTACGCTTTCCCAAGCTCAAACCTATATTAAACAAAGGCAGAAGATGTCACCTCGAGATGCGTGGCGTTGCTTCGATTTCAGCAAGCCACGAAGAAAATGTTGTCCCCACCAAACTCCAACAAATTAGGTTTCAGAGTGATTATATGGAAGAAAACGAAGAGACCATTCCAAGTTCTATATGAATACTCCCATGATGAATAATTTACGTTGGCGTCCGTTTAATTCAGGGGTTAGATTTATATCGAGTCAGGGCCGCTCGCCCTAACTATTGACGATCATGTGATTTTTTGATCCAAAATATTGCCTTTGACGATTTTTATTTTGAATATCCGAAAAGTAAGATATGAAAATATTATAAGGAGTTAAAAGAGAAATTATTTTCTTGCAATTTTAGTTTTTTTTTTAGCATCTTAGGCCCTGTTTGACAACTTGCCAAATAGTAATAATTTCTATTTTTTTGTTTCCGGAAATAGATTTGTAAAGAAATTCGTTTGGTAAAATTTTTGTTCCTAGAAACAAATTTATATTTTTTTTGTTCCCGGAAGTAGATTTGGAACAGAATCGACAACACGAGTTTGACAAATAAAAGTACAATGTAGGTAAGTAAAGATAACTTAAAAATAGTAAATTTGTTTGATTTGTGTTATTTATAATGGTTCTCCTGCAGTAGTAGCCATGCTCCTTTACCTCTGAAAATTTTGTGCCCATATTCCCATGATGCCATGATCTTATGTTCAGATGGTTGTTTCTTTAAAAACATGTGCTAGTTACTCCATAACCTTGATCACTCGTTCTTTAGGGCTTGTTTGGCAATGCTTATATTCTTTTGTTTTTCTATTCTTTTGCTCTTCGGAATAAAATAAAAAAAACAGAAATTCATTTGGTAACATCAATTAATTTTTTTATTATTCGGACTAGAAAAATGGTTATGGAATAAATTTAGAATAAGAACAAGAAGTATAAAAAAAATAACTTCTAGTTCATGAGAATAATTTCTAAACATAAGTTATTTTTTATTTTCTTTTTCTCTTCTTCTTCCTCGCCACCTGTTGCCCCTCGCCATTGCCCCTTGTTGTCCGGCCATCGTTGGCCGTCGTTGGTTACCGATCGCCGTCACCTTTGACCATTGATCATAGACCATTGGTTGGTGGCGGTAGCAGCAGTCAGCGGTGGCAAGGAAGAATAAAAAGTACAAAAGAAAAAAATCTTAAAAATTATTAAAAACTTAAAATAAATTTTATTTTTAAAAAAATTATGGATTATATCAAATGCATTCCTATTTTTTTTTCCATTTCGAAAATATATATTTTGTCTAGCTATCAAATACGTTCTTTTACTCAAAAATTGTTTTAAGAAAAAGAAATATAAAATGACTATTTAAAAAAAAAAAATCATTCTTCAATCTATTATCAAACGGATTCTTAATGGCTTCAAACTTGTTATTGCGCCTTGAGATCCTTTCCGTCCTTTCCCAAGCTCAAAACTTATATTAAACAAAGCCAGAAGATGTCCCCTCGAGATGCGTGGAGTTGCTTTGATTTCAGCGAATCAAGAAGATAATATTTTTTTTTTTTTTTTTGGTAAGGTAAATGGTATTATAGCTTTGAACAAAATACAAGAAAACTCAACCGGCTCCTAATCTTGCACTCTCAATACAATGTAGGGAGAGTGGAAGGAGCACAATCAAGAAACAGGAAAAGAAGAACAGCACGGACTAAACAGAGCAAGGACCGAAGGTCCAGGAGAGACAACAAAGAGTTAAGATTAGCAAAGACCCTCCGCTGCCAGAAGAGAAGCCAATGCCTGGATACCGAAGAGACAGGGTGTTGAAGGACGCCGATCTAAGTATGATCCTGTCGATTGCTGAAGATAGCTGGGTGGAAGCCCCAACTCCGCTGGAGACGTCTATTCCTCAAGAAGATAATATTTTGCCCACGTAACTTCAACAAATTTTGATATAAAAATAAAAACTTCCACAAATTAGGTTTTTAGAGTTATTATATGGAAAGCGAAGAGGAACTTCAATTTCCATATGCATACTCCCAAGATAAATAATTTACGTTGACGTAAGTTTATTTCAAGGATTAAATTTACATCGAGTCAGGGCCATTTGCCTTAATCGCCTATGATCATATGATTTTCTAATATAAAGTATCGCATTCGAATTTTTTTTTTTAAATAGCTGCAAGATAAGATGTGAGAATATTATAAAAACTTAATAGGGATTTTTTTTCCGCAATTTTAAGTTCCCTACAGTGCTTGTACTATTCATCAATCTAACTATAACACACCCCAATAAGAGTCTCCCAAGGAGGAGCTAGTCTTCGATCCATATCGTGATTTGGACCTATTTTGCAAGAACTTCTCTTGTGATGAAATACCCTTTGTCGAGAGTAGTTCTCAAGTTCTTATTTGAAAAAGACTTGTTCCGTGTCGAATCTGGATGGAAAATATCATAGGTATTAAGGAAATCAACAACTTTACTTTGAACGAAATTGTACAAACACAGACTATACGAGAATTTAATCAATGAGAGGACTTAAAAAATACAGACTCTATAATGAAACCAAAAGTAAACAAACTATGATGGAATTTAATTGACAACGAAGCTTGAATATGTGAAGATGCCATGTCGAAATTTAATCAATGACGTGAAATCCTTATAAAGATATGACACAAGTCTGAAAGATAAAAGTATAGTGCGGGAAAGTAAAGATAACCGAAAGATAATTTGTTTGATTTGTGCTATTTATTAGCGTTGTGCCCATATTATTGTATTGCTACGATCTCACTTACAGATTTGTGCTATTTATTAGCGTTGTGCCCATATTATTGTATTGCTACGATCTCACTTACAGAGTTGCTCCTTGAAAAAACACGTGCCAGTTGCTTCATAACCTTGATTACTCAGTTCTTTAGTGGCTTTAAACTTGTTACTGCGCCTTGAGGCCCTTTCTACGCTTTCCCAAGCTCAAACCTATATTAAACAAAGGCAGAAGATGTCACCTCGAGATGCGTGGCGTTGCTTCGATTTCGGCAAGCCACGACGATAATGTTGTGCCCCACCAAGCTCCAACAAATTAGGGTTTCAGAGTTATTATATGGAAGAAAACGAAGAGACCATTCCAAGTTCTATATGTATACTCCCATGATGAATAATTTACGTTGGCGTACGTTTAATTCAGGGGTTAGATTTACATCGAGGCAGGGCCGTTCGCCCTAACCGCCGATGATCATGTGATTTTTTGATCCAAAGTATCGCCTTCGACGATTTTTATTTTGAATATCTAAAATGTAAGATATGATAATATTATAAGGAGTTAATAGAGAAATTCTTCTATTGCAATTTAGGTTTTTTTTTTTAGCATCTTATTCTAACTCTAGATTCACGTTCCGGCTTTTGCTTCGTTTTTTGTAGAGCATGAGAGTTAAACTCCACACCAAAAACTAAATATTCCCACTCTCAACCCCTAAAAAGGTGAGTAATCAAAAATTCCATATCTCTTATTTCCTATGTGAGAATTGTGGTAACCCCAATGATTTTGCAATTCTAGGGTCGGTTGAGGTTCTACTTGAAACTTATTTGTTGTCCGGTTCTCCAATTTTTAGAACTTGAAATATACTTTACATACCTTAAAACCTATAACCTACCTTGTCATCAGTTTCGGGATCTACTTAAGAACCCATCAGTCAACTGAGGAGAAGCTTCTTCTTCTTGCTTGAGCGGGTGTTGCTAGCTTTGCCAATTGAAAAAGCCGAGTGCAAAAGCTAACGAAGCAAGCGATCTCAAACTCATGCAAGAAACAGCTTTTCTGGGGTATGAGTAGGAAAAGATCATGAATCACATGAACTCTAATCTGCCTCACGGCCCTTACGAATACCATATAATATATATCGATTTCTATTTTAGAATTACATGGTCCGATTTTCCTGTTCCCAAACTTAATCTAGTTTGATTCCTACCTAGGAGCTAGGAATGGAATCGCATCGCAGCTGGGAGCTGGACTGAGTTTCACTAGAACTCAGATCCGGACTAGTTCAAAGATTCTACCCCGAAATTATGCTCACTCCTAATTATAGCTACCCTGCAGCTCTAGCATGATCCATCACTTTTATTATAACAAAACCCGATAAGAGTCTCCGAAGGCGGAGCTATTCTTTGATCCATGCCGAGATCCGGACACGACCACTGGAAACCCGGTCTTTCTCGAGTCGTCGAACTACCGTAACTGCACCTTGCAGGTGAATGAGAAAGAGGAGATGGTGATAAGAGTGTCTTCCACACGTCCCAATCAAGTTATTGGGCCACGAAGAATGATTCCTCATAAGCCCATGCCGAAGAAAATAGATGTGACGGACGGCCCAAAACAAGATCATTATGGGCCGAGAGATGATTAAAGGGCCCATGTGATTGTAAGCAGCGGTTGATAGTATCAACTGTCAAGCACCCGTTTGGCTTGGTTTTGTAGCACCTCTCGTCTTCAATTGCAGTTCCTGGCTTACGGTTTTTCGCCCTTCCTCTAATGAAGGGGAACCTGCCATTCACACCGGTCATTGGGCTCCATGATTCGTGTCTAATGCACGATTCGCGTGTGCTTCGAGTGATGGGTCTTTTAGACGAGAAAGCATACTAGACAAGCGTTGTGTTGACGTGCTAATAGGGAGGAGCAGATCGATTGTTTCTCGGTCGAAAAAGAGATGGAGGGAAGTTTACTTTGCATTTGAATTTTTACCGAAATGCCAGTCTTGACTAGCTGGCTTATGTATTTTTACGATTTTTACTAAACGGATATTGACATAGGTATGATATCTTCTTACTCAAAAAAAAAAAAAAATGATACAATCTGAGCGATATTCTCTCCAGCCATAGGCAAATCTAGTTCTAAGCGAAAGGGATTTAAAAGGAAATGTTGCGATAAGCTAGGTAGCACCGACACGGGACACGACACGAGTGTCCGACACGACACGACACGTCGACACGTCATTTCCAAAAATAGAGAATTCCGACACGTTGCGACACGTCGTATATTAAATAAATATTTTTATTTTTAATTAATTTGATTTAAATTCATAAATAATTAATTAATTAAAAAAGAGCTTATAATAAATTTACACTAATAATATTAACAAATCAATTCATTTGAAATTTGAAAGATATATTTATAGTTAATGCGAAATATTTTTTTAATTTTAACAAAAGTTATCGATGAAATTAATAATTAATAAGAAATTAGAATCAATTTATTTAAATAAATTCATGATTTTCTACGGTGATCAAAATTTATTATTATTCAAAATTCAATACTTTTATTTTTCGAAATTATTTTTTAATTTCATTTATTTAATTTTCCAGTTCAAAAACAATCCCCCAAATCCATCCCTCCTTCCGTTCGTCCTTTTCCCTCCATCTCAAGTTTATTTTACTTTTTTTCCCTCCCCCACCACTTGACAGTGACAGGTAAGCTGTCACTTCCCCTCCCCTCACGCCTTTCTTATATTTTTTTTGGGTTTCTTTATGAAAAACCCTAGCGAGCCGCGAGCCCTCCTTTTCCTATTCCTCCTTGCCGCTCGCCGCACGACCCCCTTCCCTCCTCTCCTCTTCCTCTCGTCGCCGATCCATCGCAACAGTGGCGGCCCTCGCCGCTCTCTGGCCGTCTCTCGCCGTCGCGGTGGTCCGTTCGTGGCTTCGTCTCGCCGGCGGGAGTTTGCCTTCTCTCTTCTTTCTCTCTGTTCGGCTCTTTCTCAGCCGTCTCTCGCCGTCGTGGCTTCGTCTCGCCGTCGCGGCTTCGTCTCGCCGGCGCTAGCGGCCTCTGCTCCCTCGCCCTCCCTCGCCTCCACCCTCCATCAGTCTTCCGGACACGCGTCGACACGCGTGTCGAGAAAAGTTGACCGCGTGTCCGACCGTGTCCGAGCGTGTCGACGTGTCCGACACGCTCCGACACGTGTCGGACACGACACGGAAGCACGGACAGCGTGTCCGTGCTTCCTAGGCGATAAGGCGAGCGATTGAACAATAAATAGACAAAAGAAGAAAACAAATTGGATACCGGATTTACGTGGTTCGGTTGTAAAGACTTACGTCAGCCTACGTTCACAGGAAAAGCATTGATGAATTTCACTATAAATCAAGTGATATAAGGAGATTACACACTCGAGTTACTCAAACACTCTCTCGGTATTTTCCAAACCCCAATTACACTTAATAACGCACGCAAAGTGTTTTGCACTCGAAATTCCTTAAGAAATAATCTATCAATCTCGTGAAGGAATTACACGCAAATCTTATCACAAGATTTAATTGGCTTGAACACTAAATCTTCTTGGATGCAATTCACAAACAAGAACAACAAAAAAAAATCCCTCCCAAGCACTCGACGACGAGACAACACTTCAAGACCAATTCTTCATGATCAACCAACCTCTACCACTCATGGCCACAAGTCTATATATATATAAGTGAGACCCTTATTCTTTTCCGACTTCTTATAGGATTCTGTTTATTTATTTATTTTTATTTTTTATCTTAAACGATTTTATTCAAAACATATCTCTGTATATTTTAAACAAAATCCAAGTGCTAGAGCGGCTAAATTCTCCAACGCAGATTTGAATTTTGGGAAGTTGATATTCGGATATTCTTTGCTCGATTACAAACGTCCGCAATATATCCAATTCAGAATATTCAAAACTTTTACACTAGGCTTAAACTCGAAACATATTTTAACAGGAAATGATCTAATGAATGGGCTTAAGAATTTTATTTTAAGGAGGACTTGGGCGAAACCGACGAAAGTCCGTTAATCAACACTCCTGAAATTCCAGTTAATTAGAGTAGTACACCAGTATCTGATTTTGGACTGATTCCCATTATAGTTAGCATTGGGGAAAATTTTAAATAAGACCCTCAAGAGTGGTCACTTTCTTAAAAGAGACTGCAGAGTGAATCTTATTCAAATAAGAATTGAAGTGGGCAACTTAATCTTAAAACACATTCCGGCTCACCGGCTTGCTGAATCTTTGCCGGCAGATTTTAATACCGACTTGCTGAATCTTTGCCGGCAGATTTTTACGTGCGTCTCACATGCCATTTTCTTCGCCATGGCAGGGGCATTTTTATCCAAGTCATTTTGGTCTCATGTAAGTCGCTCAAATAGCCATCGCGACAAAATCCGAATGTGGCACGCTTGACCGGCAAGTGATGCGCAAATTGGCTACGGATTGAGAGCTGTTCGAGTCGTTTGCTACACCTTCGTCTCTTTTTCTCTCAGTGCAAAACTCGCTGCCTATGTCCATGGAAGTCACGACCGCCGTCGGTTCACTCCGATAGAGATCACCAGCCCTGCATCGCCATAGCTCTGTGGTCGTGCGAGGCGGCCACTTTATGGCCCCGGTATCAAGGCTTAGTTTGATTTCGCAATTATTTATGCAACAAAGAGAGACCCGCGACCCTATTCGCTCCGACGAGGTCACGTGCCTTGTGCAACCTCTCGAATGTGGCTGCACCACGACGTCGACGACCTCCACGGCTGCAGTGGTGGGGCTTGACTCCATGGTTGGGGCCAAACAGTGGCAGCACCAGAGGCAGGACGACAGTCAGGACACAGCGTTTGAAGATGGAGAAGAAAAATGGAGAAAAGAAGGAAAATAATGGAAGGAGACGGAGGCGTGAGGGCGAAGAAGCCGGAGGCGTGAATAGGAAGAAAGGAAAGAAAAGAAGGAGAACAAAGAAAATGCAACATGATTTCCCTAGAGAACATGGTTGTCATTGTCGCGAAAAGTGTCATGTCGTGTGAGTTACACATGCTCACAAGACGAAGACATGTTTTATGACCAAATTGGTTATTCTAAAGTCTTATTTAAAATGAGATTCAACTTTAAAGGCTCTATTAAGAAAATGAACACAAAATTCATAACTTTACATGGATGTTTTCCGTGATGTCATGATCAAATGACTGAGCAAATGTAATTTTTATATTCATGATAACCATTCTATTTCTAATCAGAATTATTTTTGTATTTTCAAGAGTAGGCTCAAAATAGAAATTCGTTTGCTAAGGAAATTTCATTTTCCTATCAAAATTGAGAAGTAAAAATCATCTATTTATTTATTTTAAAAATAAAATAAGAAATAAAAACTCTTTTTATTATTCGCTTTCGCTACTAGCCAACCGTCCATATGTTGCCGTCCATTGCAGCCGATCGCCGTCATCCATCGCTCGTTGCCGCTAGTCCCGGTCGCCAGCGATCGTCCACCGTTCACGTCGGTTAATAGGGAGAAATTTTGTGTCGTTATTAAATGAATTTCTATTGTAAGAAAAAAATTTATATATACTTTTACTTAGAAACTTGTCTTGAAAATGAAAAAAAAAAAAAACTTATTTAGAAGAATAGGAATTGATTTTTGAAATAGAATTGTTATAATTCGTGTTCGAATTGACTGCATTTTCATGCTTCATGACTATCATGTCTCCTCTAAATTACTGGACTGCTTTTCGCGCGAGTGCGCGCGAGAGCGAATCAATCGAATCAAAGGTATATTGCCCCTGCGGTATGCCTATTCAATAGCATCGGTAGCTGATATGACAGTGGTCCTCAATTGTGAAAAACGCATGGCCATCTTTTCCGATTTTTAATGGTGGCAAGATGGCCCAACCTAATTTCGATTCCCCATTCCCTTTGGCTTCTCCTCTTGACGGATTCGTAGCTACTTATGCACTGTTTTTGACCTAGGTCATTTGACGCTAGGACACGCAACTTCTCATCAATTTCTATTCTCACTTGGCGACTTGATGAGACGAAACGGGACGTGCTAAACAAACAAGGCCCCACGCATAAGAGCGATTTACTTATTTAAACACTCAACTTGTCATCATCATATCGCAATTGCCCATCGTATGGTGGTATGATGCATCGCCATCACCTTTGAAATTCATAATCAGGAAGATTGTAATTAAATACGATGCGATTGAGGCGACGATCACGTCTCCAACGACACTTTGGGCATATGAACTTCGATTTTCGCTATGTTTCGAAGGCAAGAAGATTTTTGAATTGGAGGAAGGCAGGCTTCTTGCCTTCTTAAGGAAACTCTAGTGGGTCTAGCTCAACTTTTCACGTGCATTCAGATAATTTATCATTCTCGGTCTAGAAAATTGCAAAAGAATGTTTGATTAGTCTAAGGAGATATTCTACATATATCCTTATCTATCCCTACATAAATCTACAATGAATGGCCCAACACAAACTAGTGGGAGACATCAAATAGAGTTTCTCTTTATCCTTTATTCCTTTCTTTTTCTTTTTCTTTTTTGGTTTGGTGATATTGTGATATACCGCTATTACTTTGTTAGTATAATAATTCTTAAATTATTATGATAATAACAGCCTATTATGAATTACAAATTTTTGAAGAAGCGGACCCCTTAATAATTTATAATTTTTTATTGTTCAAAATAAATTATTATTTTAATAATAAAGTAGAAATTATTATCAAATCATTTCTCTTTAAATAATAATTAAGTTGTCATGTGAGGAGAGACTGCCTATATAAAGAGGGAAAAGAAAAAGGATAAGGAAAAAGGACACAGCTTTGCCTGCCTTTTGTTTTGTCTTGCAAAACCTTTAGTTGTACTTGTAGTTCAATGTCCGGAAATACGTACTTTAAAAAGCAATGGGATCCTCCGTACAAGTGCGTGCATGCTTTAGAATATATTAATTCTCTCGGTGTCATGCGCATATCTGCATTATATCTCACCTGGCCGCGCCCCCCGGGAAAGGGGGCGGGCATTTTACCATTTTTCTTCTTCTTTTATAATTTTGAAATTTCATGCGGGAAATGTCGTATCTCCAAATTAGAATTTATTTCTGTCATGTGTGGGTGAAATCTAATTCAATTCATGAATACCCCATATCACAATGGAAGAAGTTTTTATGGCCTCTCTAAACCTTTTATCTCTCGATAAGATGTTACTAAATTAGTCGGCGATGTTACTAAATTAGTCGGCGATGTTACACTTACTCATTTTTCATAGAACACATTTGGATGGACAGTGAGATCAAAATGAAAATACAAATTGGGGTAAGGGATCTCATCGTGACCGATTTAGTTCAGTCAAACTTATCACTTACTTGCATTCAGGGTAGGGATGAGCATGGTTTGGGTTGGGCCAGCCACCCCTTAACCCTAAAACTAACCCGTACAATGCTAATTCTCAATTTTTGAGACCGAGGATTAGACTGACCCAATAGGTTCGGTTCAGTTCCGGAGTCAACCCGTGATCAATTAATAATTTTTTAATTTATTTTTTATACTCCTTAAAAAAACGATTGAGAATCGGACTAACCCAATAGATTTGATCCGGTTTCAAGATTAACTCAAAACTAACCAATAATTTTTTTTATTTCATTTTTTATACTCCTTGAAAGGGCAACCGAGGTATGATCCAATGGGTTTGATGATGAGCAAGATCAGCTAAGAAAGGCAAGCAGTGAGGGTCAAATGGAGTAATAAGCATCGAATGTCGAGCGGAGAGCAACAAGCCAAGTGAGCAGCGAGTGGCATGGGTGACCCAAAGCGAGCGAGACAAGTGTCGAATAACGAGTGGAGAAGGTTTTTTTTTTTTTTTTTTTTTTTTCAATTTTAGCAAATTGAAGACTAAGAGGACAAATAAGACAGAAAAGAACGAATACTAGAGGAGTATGTCATAAGGCGCATTTTTGGACGCCATGAGAACTCCTTACAAAAATATTTTCCTCATTTGTAAATTATGACTATTAACGCCATAAAAGACATTAAAAACCTAAGTTATTAAAGAATAATGTAAAATTACTTGAACTCCTCATTAAAGAGCTGTTTAATGTTATTGATGTCGTTTATTTTAAGAATTTCTTTATATAAAAGATTATAAATAATATTATATATATATATATATATATATATATATATATATATATATATATATATATATATATAGTCGGGATTAGTCCGGGTTGAATCGGACTTAGAACTCTCAGGATTGAGAACCGACCGATATAGTGCTAGTCTAGGAATTCTAAGATTAAGGACCTACTTAGTCTCCCTAGGAACTGGACCAGGACCGACAGGGTTGGGCTGGTCCAGAGTCGGTCTAGGGTTGACCGATTTAATATTAGGGACAAGCGGTTGGAATATATCCGTTGAAATAGATTCTTTATTTTTTGGAATCAGGAACCTATCATGCATTCCACAAAACCTAGAACCTACATTGTCACAAGTACTAGGATTGATTCCAAGTTTATCAAGGTTTACATATATTATTAATTGAACAATTATAGTGAATTATCATCATTTGCCATTACAATTCACTAACTAAAACTCATATTTAGATATGCGGAAATATATGAAACATTAACAAAGCAAAAATTTCAAACATAAAATGGAAATTCAGACTAGGATTCTGGATTATATACTCATCATCAAATATAATAAAATATTGCAAATCACATGAAGACATAAATCAAGAAAAATACAATAATTTATTTCAAATTCTAGATTAAAATCTATAATCTACTTGTCAAAACAGGTTTTTTAGTTTTTGAAACATATAATTTACCCTACAAACTATAGAATTTGAAACCAGATAAGTTTCCACCGGTCTAATCTTTAGGTTTCAAGTTTTATCCTAAAATCATCCTTGCCCCTAATATGTATAACCTATTTACTGAGTATAATTAACTGCAGTCGTTGTTGCGGAGGATGGCTGGAGGAAAAACGAGAGCTTCTACGGAGGTGCGAGAAGTTACAGAGCACCAGTGGAGCGAGGGGCTCAACTGCAGCCCTGATGATCGGAGACCATCCACTGAGTCATTTGAGTATCTCGGGCACTAGTGTCAAATCATCACTCTAGATCTAATCCCGATTATAAAAAATAATACTTAAAGCTTAATTAAACAAACCATTTCCTTGTTCTGAATTATTTTTCGTTCTTTAACTCCAAGAAACTCGTAGGCCCTCCCCCGCTATTTATAATCACGCATCAAAGAACGAGTCGATTATGCAGTTTTTGTCATTAAAAACCTCAAATCGGTGCTCCACGATATAACTACCACAAGCTATCGTCTCGTTAAAAATCCCAAATTGAGATTCTCATGATATATTTAATTTTAATTAATTTTGATCTCATGAAAAATCTCGAACCGATACCCTTATCCAAAATCTACCTTCCACATTAGATCCCAAATAGTAGACTTGGGTTGAGTATACAATTTTGGATTATTCATGAGACCAAAAATTGTTTATGCTGATTGTGATTCTTTGATATGGAAATTAGTTTGAGCTAAATATATTAGGAGACATCAATTTGGAATCTTTGATGATTAGTCTGTGATTATACATGTGTGTGAGCATTCTTTTAAATTAAAATGCAAAGTTGATGGGGATGTCCAGTATATGATAAGTGAAAACAATGGTTGAGAGAGGTCAATCCCCTATGTATGATAGAAGGATCACATCTTAAGAGCACTAGACACGCTCAAACATCCGAAAAACTATTTAATTCCCTTGCAAATTATTTTCACTCTTTTCCAAGCGATTTATATTTGGTCATTGCAGTTGATTATTTCTGTTTGGCAAATTAAACACCGGCTCTTGTTCTTTTGGAGAGATTCGTGGTATCATTAATTTGATTCATTTCATCAATTTTGGTACCCGATGTTAGGTTCTCATTCCTTTTGATGCATAATCGTCCGTCAATTCAAAGTACCAGGGCTCCTACATTTGATCAGGATCGTTCATAAGCGCTACAATCCTAACCTCGAATCGGTAATCCAATGAAGCAATCGTTTAGGTAGTAGTGGGTCCTGTGCCTGCCTGCCTAGACATCTTTCTCCCTACTTTCTCGATTCTCTTCCTCACAAGATGATCGGTCTTGTTTTGTCTCTTGCAAGACAAAGCAACTCGCCCTCGTGAATTCTCCCGCATATTCCAGGACGATTCTCTTCCTCACAAAATGGGTTATAGACTAGTTTCTAAAGTCATATATGATGACTTGAGTTGTTATATGAGTGAATTATATTCTCACTAAATAATTTAGAACGATAAAACCTAAAATAATATGGGCATTTATTGGGTTTATATTTTATTTAGGCACAATTCATCTTATAACTCTATCAACCTCACTTGATTTCACGCTCGCCCGTTCACTTATTGCCCATACCTTAGTTTGGGTATGAGTTTTCTTAAATTTAGTTAATATGGATTAGGTTGAGTCAAATATGGGTCAAATATGTATGATAATAAATCAAAACATGTTAAATAGACCAATTAGAGGACTATTTTCTACCCAACTCACCAATTCGATGGGTGCACCATTTATTAGGCGTGTGATATGATTAGTCAGTACGTCACACATGAATTTCTTTAATGTTACATGGACATGTGATATGAGGCAAGAGAATCGCGCTCCCGCCACGCAGCTGATTCTTTTCTTAATTTAATATCAGGATCAAGATGCGCTCAGAAATATTTAGGACTATAACATGGCCCGAATGCGGACAAAAAAAGACTCGGGCCGCTATTGGGAAATTGTTTATTGTCGTCATTTCCCGGATATGGCCAAGGCCGATTCATTTTCTTTTTTTTTCCCTGAATGTAAAATTATTGACCGGCGACTTTTCAAGATTTTAGGGCGCGGGGGGAAATAACGACGAAGGTTGGTGGGTAGTTGGCGAGGAAAAGGACGTCATATGGCAGGTTCGCCCATTCTCGTGACCTTTCTTCCCCGTCTTTTTTTTTTCGGTCGGTTCTTCCCCGTCCTTGAAAAGTAACAAATTTATTGTCATGAAAAGTTAATGTATGAGGGCATATTTCGTAATATTATTGGACATTGAATACCAGTCACTTTTTGAAATGACAATTTATTGTCTTTAGTATTGTATAAGACCGCTGAAAAGTGAATTGCTTGATTGGTAAGAAGTCTCGAATCCGATCGGCTGATTGCTAATTTTACAAAAAGAAAACATGATTCCAAATAGTTACCGATATAAATAAAAAAAAGAAGTTTACAAAAAGTTGAAGTATGAAGGCATGTTTCATAATATTATTGGACGTTGAATGTGACCCACTTATAGAAACGACACTTTATCATCTTTTGCATTTCATAAGATCGCTCAAAGATGAATTGCTTGACGGGTAAGAAGTCGCGAGTCCAACTAGCGCATATAGATGTATTGAGCTACTTGTGAAGCTCTAATTGCTTCGGTATTCGCAAATATTCTGATAGAGACGGCTTGTGGATTACTGGAATGAATTTTCAATGTGCGGACTCGAAGTACCATGTGGGATCCAGCTTCTTTAGCCATTAAAAATAATTCATCTCATGTTCTCATAATGCTAACCCAGTTTTCTCATTTGCGTTTTACTTCGGCAATGGCTTTCCATCTGTGACGTTTAGGTATGCATGTCGGCACAATTCGCAGGATTAGAAGCCTTTGCACAAAAGGGTATTTGATGATCGAGGTGGGAAAAGAAAAGATCGCCATGCTT